>NC_058039.1:18261638-18494138 GCF_019176455.1 Solea senegalensis
ATATTTTCTACTTTCTGTAATTTTTCAGCTTCTAAATGTGAATATTTTCTACTTTCTGTCATTTTTCAGCTTTTAAATGTGAATATTTTCAACTTTCTGTCATTTTTCAGCTTCATAACAATTTTGACTATACATTCATGGGAGTCCCGCCCCTCTTTATCGGAGCGCCCATGTAATTTATGGACCACAGGTTATTTACTCAGGTGATTTGATTCCAGCTTGTGGGTCTTTTGTGTCTGTAAATGTTGTTTTTCTCGTCTTGATTTCCTCTCAAATCTGTGTGATTCTACAGTTTCACTCATTCATTCATTCACTCATTCACTCACACATTGTCACATGCTGTTTTTGATTGAAAGACAACTCACTCTATCGCTTTGAAAGATCTGCCTCCATCACTGAGTTCCTTTGGTGCAGGAGAGTGAGCTAAAGACGTGAGACGTCATGAAGTCGGAACAGACTGAGTGAGTGAGGAATGGAAGGAGACAAGGAGAGGAATTAAGGAAAGGAGTGTGTGTGTGTGTGTGTACTTTGTCTGCTTGTGTTTGAACACAACTGTACGACTTGTCATGTGTCACCATTTCCCACAATCCATCACTGTGTCCTGTCGACCAGAGCGAGTATGTGTGTGTGTGTGTGGATCTTTGTAGTTTTATTTTTATCTTTGTCTAAATTTAGACAAACAATCAAAGTTCATTTTCTTCACTTTGTTCAACTTTTCACCATCATGACCAGAGTTGTCATGTGACTAAGAACAACACTGAGGCTGTGTGTGCGTGCATCAGAAGCAGAATAGCCTTTATTGTCGTTATTTTGTGGACAACGAAATGTGGGTGCCACTCCCTTGGTGCAAAATACAAATATATAAATAACAATTTTAAAAGAGAAAATAGAAATATTAACAATAAAATAATATTTCTATTTTCTCTTTTAAAATATCTATCAAAACAACGCGTCGTCTATGTTTGTATTAATGCGTGCATGTGTGTGTGTCGCGTGTGTCTATGTGTGTGCGTGCATGTGTGTGTGTGCGTGCGTCTATGTGTGTGTGTGTGTGTGTGCATGTGTGTGTGTGCGTGTGTCTATGTGTGTGTGCGTGGGTCTGTGTGTGTGTGTGCGTGCATGTGTATGCGTGTATGTGTTTGTGTGTGTGCATCTATGTGTGTGCGTGTGTGTGTGTTTGTTTGTTTTGTGGTTTATGCGTGTTTGTTTGTGTGTGTGGCCAATGCGTGTGTATGCGTGTGTGCGTGTGGCGTGCGTCTATGTGTGTGTGGCGTGCGTGCATGTGTGTGTGTGCGTGTGTCTATGTGTGTGTGTGTGTGTCGTACATGTGTATTGTGTCTTTGTGTGTGTGTGTTTTTTTGTTTGTTTGTGTGTGCGTGTTTGTTTGTGTGGCCAATGCGTGTGTGGCGTGTGTGTGTGCGTGTGGCGCGTCTATATGTATTGGCGATGCGTGCATGTGTGTGTATCGCGTGGGTCTATGTGTGTGTATGCGTACATGTGTGAATGCGTGTTGTGTGTGTGTGTGTGTGTTTTGTGTGAGGTAATGCGTGTGGCGTGCTGGCGTGTGTGGCGATGCGTGTGCGTGTGGCGTGCATGTATGTGTGTGTTTGTGTGTGTGTGTGCGTGTGTGCATGTGCGTGTGTATGCGTGTGGCGTGTGTGTGTGTGCGTGTGTGTGTGTGCGTATGTGTGTGTGTTTGTGTGTGTGTGTGTGCGTGTGGCGTGTGTGTGTGTGTGTGAGCATGCGTCGTGTGTGTAGTGTGTGTGTGTGTGTGCGTGTGTGTGTGTGTGTGTGTGTTGTTGCTGTGTTTACATTAGCACTAAAGCTCAGAGAAGCTCCAGTTTGTGTAAATGTCAGAGACATTTTTCTCCCGCGCTGACACAAATGCCAACAGACAGCTGTGGCTTTCTTATATTTTCACGGCTTTAATGTGACTTATTATTTGCATGTGTCAGCGTGTCTGTCTGTCTGTGTGATCACTGTGTGTGTACATATATACGGTATATAGATATACATACATATATATATTTATATATATACTAATGCCGTCCATAATAATCAATGAAACTAATCATAACTGAAATAAACGATATATATACATATGTATATATATATATATAGCAAATCACCTAGCAAGATGTTGGGAGTTTTAGTGTTTGGACTTGTTTTAATGTTGGTTTTAGTTTCTCAGTTCAGGCTGCTGGTCTAAATCTAGTCTAACTCTGGTCTAACTCTGGTCTAACTCTGGTCTGCCTCTGGTCTGCCTCTGGTCTAACTCTGGTCTAACTCTGGTCCAGGACCAGGAGCAGAAATCTGCAGGAAGTGGACTACAATGCAGGGCATTGTGGGTAAACATAACCAAATCATACGTGTGTCGTGTAATGAAGTTGTGCTGCATAAACCATAGATGAGTTTGTCTTTGTCTTCTCGATGCAGCGCCGCCCTCAGGCGAGGAGGGGAATATGCAGTAGTGTACCGTGGGGTTTCAGTCAGGGCCTTCAGTAAAAAAACAAACACGCACAAACACAAACACATACACATACAAAACACACTATTATGCACTATATTCACGAGACAGTTGATCTGCAACAACCATAGCACACACACACACACACACCACTATTAAATCTGAGCTACTGCATCATTAGCACCACATCTTCAGTTATGTCACTCAGCAGTTTCACAAGCTTCACATGGCGCGTCAGACACATGGGGACATACGGCACCATTTATGATCAACAGTTTGTCCTCACCGAACGCTGAGACACTGAGGACAGAGACACAGAGACACAGAAGACACCGGTGCAGACACACATCCACACATTCATCAACACGACAGGAAACAAGTGGTTTTTCACCACGTCTCTGCTACAGGCTCAGGGGTTTGTAGGAAACAAGGACAGACACAGAGGACACAAGGAGACAAACAACCTGCTCTGTGGTCATGACGTGAGGACATGGTTTAGTTTGACCTTGTAGCTGCAGCAGCTTTAACATACATGGACTCACAGGAGTCTCTGCCGTGGACATCTCAACTGTGGACGTCCCTGCCGTGGACGTCTCAGCTGTGGACGTCCACGGCTGTGGAGTGTCAGAGTGATAAAAACCCCTCTATATTCCCGTTTTGCTTCATTTCACTTTAAATTTGCTGCTGGAAAATAAGAATATTTTGTGTGGCTTTGACGTTTTAATGTTGTGACACAGCAGTTTTTAAATGTTGTGTTGTGATGCTATGACAGAGCACATTTTGTGTTTAGCTGTGACATGGTGTGTGTGTGTGTGTGTGTGTCTTTAAATGCTGTTGTGCTATGACGAAGCATTGTTGTTTTAAACGCTGTTGTGGTGAAATTCAGTTGTGACATAGCTTAAGTTGTAGCGTGACATAGCATTTTTTATATATAGGTATGAATTGTATGACACAGCAAAAATCTGATTTTAAATGCAGTCACACGCTGCGTTAAATGTGTTTTAACGCTATGACACAGCATTTTGTTAAATAAACATTTGTGGTGACATTCTTTTGTATTTTAATTCTGTTACATGGTACGTTTTTAATGCTATGATAGCATAGCATAGCATAGCATGACACAGCATTTAAAAAAAAAGAAAAGCCATTGAAGGTTGTTACAGTGATGCTTTGACGTGACCTAGTGTGTTTTAACACTATTATTTGATTTATTTGGTTTGTTTCAGCGTCATGACGTGGCATATTTTGATGTTTGGTGGTGGAGTAACGCCCTGTCATGGTTTGTTTTCACACTAACACGAGTGTTTGTTAATAAATACATATAATACTCACTCTGTAAACCGTGATGCTGGGTTATTATGACAGACCATGATTTATCACATTAATATAGCATTTGTTTTTATTAACCACCATCGACACTATGAGGGGAAACCACCATCTCATTTCCCCAATATTTAACATCATTATTATGGTCTGGAAACATGAGCTCACACACATCTGTTTGATCAGTGTGTGATTTAATTCAGAAATTTTTATCTGCTAGTAGCAGCAGCAGCAGCAGTAACAGCAGTAGTAGAAGCAGCAGCAGCAGTAGTAACAGCAGCAGTAACAGCAGCAGCAGTAGTAGCAGCTGCAGTAACAGCAGCAGCAGTAGGCAGTAGTAGCAGCAGCAGCAGCAGTAACAGCAGCAGTGTAACAGCAGCAGTAACAGCAGCAGCAGTAGTAGTAGCAGCAGCAGCAGCAGCAGCAGCAGCAGTAGTAGTAGAAGCAGCAGCAGCAGTAGTAGCAGCAGCAGTAGTAGCAGCAGCAGCAGCAGCAGCAGCAGTAGCAGTAGCAGCAGCAGCAGTAACAGCAGTAGTAGCAGCAGCAGCAGTAGTAACAGGAGTAGTAGCAGCAGTCACTCCTGATGAAGCTCTGGGTTTTTTGTTGTTTCGCGTTGGTGAACGTATGAATGTGAATCCATGAATGTGTTCAGCGGTTCACAGTCATGTCGCGTGTGAGTGTGTGTTGACCTCATCAGCTTCAGTGCATTTCCTCCAGATCAATAAAGTTTATTCAATCTCAAACACTTAGAACTTCCTGCGATCAACCCGTCGATGTTCGTGTCTCTGTGGACTTTGGACGGAGAATCATTGGAGACATTGTCTCTGTCTGCACAGGTGTGACCTCTTTAGAATAAAACCTCTTTTTCTTTAAGTGAAATGTGTGTCTAAATCAGAACAATGAATTATACAATGTTTCCACAGACTTTATGCATTTTTTAACTGGTAGCACTAGCCTCACTCTCCCACACCAAAATCCATAGAGAAAATCAGTGATTTTAGGAGCTGCTGGTCCTCTGCTGCCTCGTGTGGTCACTTTGTGTCACTGAGGTCAATCTGAACGAAGAATTCTATAGTCAGAATTTTACAAAGTCAGACATTAGAACTTAGTGAGTGAGGGAGCAGTGGATCAACCACTCCTGTGTGTGTGATGTTAGAATCACTGGTTTTGGTGTGGGAGAGTGAGTGGTTTACAAAGCAAGTGTGTGTAACAGCGAGAGAAAGACGAGGACATCACAGTCGATTTTGTTTTGATGTTTTCATTGAAAAACCTGTAAATTAAAGTGAAAACTGAGACAATAAAAACACGACGGAATCATTAAAGCGTGAGCGAGACATGGAACAGAAACACTTTTATGTGTTATTATCCACGTCGGCAGAATGTGCTGCATCTCATCGCCGTGGTTACGACGACAATCACTGCTCCATTAAAAACAAATGTAGTGCCACGAGAATCTGATCTGCTCGCAGTTCTGCTGCAGCCTCCGTCCAATCACAGCGCACAGAAATCCAATCTTAGCTCGGCTGTACTTGCACTTGTCTGTCTGTCTGTCTGTCTGCCTGCGTGTCTGTCTGTCAGAGGCAGATCCTTCTCAGTGCAGACTGTTTGTGTGTCATGTCCGTGTGACACTGACTGACTGGTCAATAATACACGACGTCTGTGTGGTGATGTGCGGAGCTCACATGCACACACTTATTTTATCTTGTTTTATATTATTTTATATTATTTTATTTTATATACAGTACTAGGGATGGGTATTGATAAGATTTTTGCGATTCCGATTCCATTTTCGATTCTGCTAAACGATTCGGTTCTTTATCGATTCTCTTATCGATTCTCATTTGGAAAAAAGGAGAACAAACAGGTCAATTAGAATCAACTTTAGTTCAGTTAGAAGTAACATGACTTTACAAACTGTCTTGAGGTATAATAATAATAAAATAAATATTCTTGTATGTAGAAATTAACAACATACAATACAAGATAAGTTATTCTGTGGCAAATACAAGAATGGCCAGTAACATCCAGTAACATTTTTCTAATAGCCAGTGACGAATTCAGTCAAACTCAATGGAACTGTGCATTATTACAGCTATGACGAAGTTGTCACGGTCATTTTCTAAATTAAATGCAGAAGGCATTCATTTAATGTTAACTGTTAGTAATAGCAGGTTTTACAACGAGGCAAATGGCGCTAACATGATAGGCAGTGTTGTTACCTGCGGTATTAACAGCAGAGGAGGACATGCTAACGTTGCTGCTGCTGCTGCTGCTGCTGCTGGGTTGAGAATCACTCCGGACTCGGAGCGTATCGAAAACGCGACATTCATTCAAAGTTATCGCATGCTGTGTGCGCAAATGTTTCTGCATATTGGTAGTATTTCCTCCCGTTGATGAAATCTCCACTTTGCAAATATTGCAAGTTACCCTGTTGTCACCCTTTCTCGTGAAATGTAACCACACTTTCGAGCGTTTGTACCGCTTGGGTGCCATGTTGCCGGCTGCACTGCACTGGACGTCGCTACGCACGTTGCGTACCTATCTTGCGTAAGCTACGCAACGTGCGTGGTGACGTCATTCGCGCCCGCTCGGAATCGATAAGGGAATCGTTTGCAAAACTGGCAAACGATTCCAAGGAATCAAAACAGTCGGAACCGGTTCTCAACAAGAACCGGTTTTCGATACCCATCCCTATACAGTACTGTGCAGAAGTCTTAGGCCACCATTAGATTAGTTGTTTTAGCAATGCTATAACGACAATAGAGGATAATTATTTCTATTTCACTTTACTGGGACACATCCAGAAAACATGTATGCAGTTTTTGTTGTTTACAGGTGTCAAGTATGTAGCGTGATCTACGCTACATACTTGAACAATAACACAGCTCTGTTAATACTCATTCATGTTACTGGTTAATCCTGTGTTTGTTCTACTATTTAAAGAAATATCGGCTGTAAAAAAGCGTCAGACATGCTTTAGCATGACACACACGTGTAGCATGAGTTGAACTCATTGACAGCTCGCTAATATATAACAGGAGCAGCTTTAAGTCCAATGATCAGAGAATTTGACACGACTCTCTCTCTCCACAGTGTCGTTTACAGTTCACTCATTAGTGGATCAGTGGTTTTCTGCTAAATCTGACTCTGAACTGAGCTGCAGGGACAATCTGGGACCATGAGTCTGCTGCTGGTGAGACAAGAGGAAACTGACGGGTCGTCCACACCGAGACGGGGTTTTAGGAGACCTGACATGGAGACGGCTAATACGCTGCTGTCCGTAATCAATGCTATGACATCATGATGAGGTGATGAGGTGATGAAGTGATGAGGTGATGAGGTGATGAGGTAATGAAGTGATGAGGTGATGAATTATGAAGTGATGAGGTGATGAAGTGATGGCGTGATGAATTATGAAGTGATGAGGTGATGAAGTGATAAAGTGATGAGGTGATGAAGTAAAATGGTGATGAATTATGAAGTGATGGGGATGAAGTGATGAGGTGATAAAGTGATGAGGTGATAAAGTGATGAGGGTGATGAGTAAAATGGTGATGAGTGATGAAGTGATAAAAGGTCATGAAGTGATAGAGGTAATGAATTATGAAGTGATGAGGTGATGAGGGTGATGAGTGATGAAGTGATGAGGTGATGAATTATGAAGTGATGAGGTGATAATGATGAGGTGATGAAATGATGAGGTGATGAAGTAAAATGGTGATGAATTATGAAGTGATGAGTTGATGAAGTGATGAGGTGATGAGTTGATGAATTATGAAGTGATGAGGTGATAAGGTGATGAAGTGATGAGGTGATGAGGTGATGAGGTGATGAATTATGAAGTGATGAGGTGATGAAATGATGAGGTGATGAAGTGATGAGGTGATGAGTGATGTTTCATTCATTCATTCATTCATCCAGGTCATACTTCCCCAAACGTGGTGTCATTGCAGCAGCAGGTTTGATGACCACGTCCTGTTTGTATGAAGATATAATTATTTCCAGTTGCAGAAGATCTGGATGTTTTCTCTCAGATGTGACGTTTATTCACTCATACAGTAAATGTTATTGAGTTATTTTAAAGTAAAGGTCACAGTTTTCCCTCAGTGATGTTTCTTTGTCTGAAGCTTCCACTTCTCCATCTTTACAATCATTCAATGATCAGCGAAGAGTTAGGGTTACACAGCGGCCAGCACTGTGGCCTCACAGCAAGAAGGTCACTGGCTCAGATCCTGTGTGGAGGTCACATGTTCTCTTCAGGTTCACCGGTCACATGAAGTGAACACTTTAAATTGAGTGAGAGCGAGAGGTTGTTTGTGTGTGTGTGTGTGTGTGTGTGTCCAGGGTGACCCTTGTCTTTCAGAGAAGATACAGAACGTAGCTGGAGCTCTGGGTTCTTCTCTTGTACGTCTCCGTGGATTATCCTCATTTAAGATGTAATGACTTGTATGAACCTCCACATGTTCTCTAACATGTGAACTCGTGGACATGAGGCCTCTTCACACTGTCGGAACGTTCTGGAAAGGTTCTGAGGCTCCTCTCGTCCTCGTCCTCCTGTCTCTGTGTACATTTGTCTCTACAAACATCTTGTATTCAGGTGTTTGCTCAGGACTTTGAGCAGGAGAACACAAAAGAAAATCCATAGTCGTCAAGGTTACCAGTGTGCGGCGTGAGAACAGGAGCCTGAGAACGTTCAGAGCTCCAGCCGACAGTCACCCACAGACGCGCTCACGCGACACTGACATCTAAACTTCCACAGCCGCAGAAATAAAAAAAGCATTTGTTACAGCAGCAGTTACAGCAGCAGCAGCAGTTACAGTTGCAGTAGCAGCAGCAGCAGCAGCAGTTACAGCAGCAGCAGCAGCAGTTACAGCAGCAGCAGCACAGCAGTTACAGCGGCAGCAGTTACAGCAGCAGCAGTTACAGCAGCAGCAGTTACAGGCAGCGGCAGCAGCAGCAGTTACAGCAGCAGCAGTTACAGTTGCAGCAGCAGCAGCAGTTACAGCAGCAGCAGTTAAAGTTGCAGCAGCAGCAGGAGGCGGTCCTCGTGCTCTCTGTGGAGGCGGTCCTCACCACAGAGAGAACAGATGGTTGACGGATGTCGTTCACGTTGTTAAACCTCACTTTTCTCCCACATGCAAACACAGACACGCGTCCGTGTGCGTCCGTGTTCGTGTGTAGTCCCCGCCCCCTCGCCGACACCTCTCTGTCACCCCTCCCATCTGGTTGTGCTGCGACGTCTGAGCCGCGGTGTTTGGAGCGTCTTCAAAGACGTGTCTTTGTGCTTCAGCTGCAGCTTCAGGGACGAGCGTGGATTTAAGAGTCCAGGTGGTGAAGGTCGTCAGGGTCAGGAGGAGGAGGAGCTTCCTGCTCCACAGCTGATCACGAGGAAAGTTTTCTCCTTGTTTTAGAACAAGATTCTTCCACTGCTGCAGTTTATTAGCAGAGTTTGTTCTGCAGCAGAACGTTTCTGTCTCGCTGCAGAACACAAACCAAAGCTTTCACAAACCAGCACCCACTGCTCGCACTCTTCTTTCCTCCTTCCTTATCTCCTCTGATGGTGATTTCAAGTTCTTCTCTCCCTCCAGCCGTGTTTCAATTCTTTTCTTCCCTTACTCTTACTCTCACCTCCTCCTCTCCTCTCCTCTCCTCTCCTCATATCGAGTCCTCTTATCAGTTTTTCACTGCAGAGCAAACACAACCTGACCTCGTCTTTCGTCCGTCTTCACCTTCCCGTCGTCTTTAAGTCCGTCTTCACTTTCCGTGGATTTTAGATCCCGTCTTCACCTTCCATAGTTTTTAGATCCGTCTTCACTTTCCTGTCATTTTTAAGTCGTCTTCCTTCCGGCGTCTTTCGTCTCTTAGCCTTCCTGCTTTAGGTCGTCCTTCACTTTCCTGTAGATCTTTCGTCCGTCTTCACTTTCCTGTCGTCTTTCGTCCGTCTTCACCTTCCCGTCGTCTTTCGTCCGTCTTCACTTTCCGTCGTCTTTTCGTCCGTCTTCACCTTCCGTCGTCTTTTCGTCGTCTTAGTCGTCTCGTCTTTCGTCAATCTTCCGTCGTCTTTCGTCCGTCGTCGTCCGTCCGTCTTCACCTTTCCGTCTTCACCTTCCGTGTCGTCTTTGGCTCCGTCTTCACCTTCCGATCGTCTTTGGAGTCGTCTTTACCCCTTTCTGCGTCTTTAGTCGTCTTCACTTTCCGTAGATCTTTTCGTCCGTCTTCACCTTCCGTCGTCTTTCGTCCGTCTTCACCTTCTAAATGAGTCTTTTAGATAGATCTTTAGATCCGTCTTCACCTTCCGATAGATCTTTAGTCGCCTCACCTTCCGTCGTCTTTAAGTCCGTTCCGCGTTCCGTCGTCTTTAGATCCATCTTTACCTTCCGTCGTCTTTCGTCCGTCTTCACGTTCCGATAGTCTTTTGTCCATCTTTACCTTCCGTCGTCTTTCGTCCGTCTTTCGTCGTCTTTTCCGTCCGTTTACCTTCCCGTCGTCTTTACCGTCCGTCTTTACCTTCCGTCGTCTTAGATCCGTCTTCACCTTCCGTCGTCTTTAGTCGTCTTCACCTTCCCGTCGTCTTTCTCCGTCTTCACCTTCCGTCGTCTTTCGTCCGTCTTCACCTTCCGTCGTCTTCCGTCGTCTTTACCTTCCGTCGTCTTTAGATCGTCCGTCTTCACCTTCCGTCGTCTTTAGTTATTTCGTCCTGATCTTCACCTTCCGATAAAGTCTTCACCTTCCGTGGAGTCTTTAGATCCGTCTTCACCGTCGTTTTACAGCTTCCAACTTCCGTCGTCTTTTCGTCCGTCTTCACCTTCCGATAGATCTTTTAGATCCGTCTTCACCTTCCGATCCGATCGTCTTCACCTTCCGATAGATCTTTAGATCCGTCTTCACCTTCCGATCTTTAGAATAAATCTTCACCTTCATAGATCGTCTTCACCTTCCCGTCGTCTTTACCTTCCGTGATCTTAGTCGTCTTCACCTCGATAGATCGTCTTCACCTTCCGTCGTCTTCACCTTCCGTCCGTCTTCACCTTCCGTCGTCTTCGTCCGTGCGTCTTCGTCGTCTTTTCGTCCGTCTTCACTTTCCCGTGATCTTTCGTCCGTCTTCACCTTCCGTCGTCTTTGTCCGTCTTTACCTTCTAAATGAGTCTTTAGTCCGTCTTCACTTTCCGTCGTCTTTCGTCCGTCTTCACCTTCCCGCGTCTTTAGATCCGTCTTCACCTTCTAAAACAAGTCTTTTCACCTTCCATTAGGTCGTCTTCACCTTCCGTAGTCTTTTTGTCCGTCTTCACCTTCCGTCGTCTTTTCACTTTCCCGTCGTCTTTACCTTCCGTCGTCTTTAGTCCGTTTCACCTTCCATTAGATCTTTAGATCCGTCTTTACCTTCCCTTCGTCTGTCTTCACCTTCCGTCGTCTTTAGCCGTCTTCACCTTCCGTCTTTTATGTCTTCACCTTCCCGTCGTCTAGATCTTCGTCTTCACCTTCCGATAGTCTTTAGATCCGTCTTTCGTCCGTCTTCACCTTCCGTCGTCTTTTGTCCGTCTTCACCTTCCGTCGTCTTCGTCCGTCTTTCCTGTGTAGTCTTTGCGTCCGTCTTCCGTCGATCTTTAGTCTCCTGTATGTCTTCTGTCTTCCGTTGTCTTTAGATCCGTCTTCACCTTCCGTCGTCTTTTAGTCCGTCTTCACCTTCCGTGGAGTCTTTAGATCGTCTTCACTTTCCGTCGATCTTTAGATCCGTCTTCACAGCATTCCGTCTTTCGCGTCTTCACCTTCCCGTCTTGCGTCCGTCTCTCCTGTCTTCGTCTTCACTCTCCTGTAGATCTCTTCACCTTCCGTGAGTCTTTCGTCCGTCTTCACCTTCCGATAGATCTTTTTAGATCCTTCACCTTCCCGTCGTCTTTTCGATCCGTCTTCCGTTCCACGTCGTCTTAGATCCCGTCGTTACCTTCCCGTCGTCTTTAGGTCTGTCTTCACCTTCCGATGGATCTTTTAGATCCTCTTCACCTTCCGTCGTCTTTAGATCCGTCTTTACCTTCCCGATAGATCTTTAGTCTGTCTTCACCTTCCGTCGTCTTTAGATCGTCTTCACCTTCCGTCGTCTTTCGTCGTCTTCTTTCCGCTCTTTTAGTCGTCTTCACCTCCCGTCTTCCCGTCCAATTCCCGTCGTCTTTCGTCCGTCTTCACCTTCCCGTCCTTTGTCGTCTTCTCTCCTGTAGTCTTTCGTCCGTCTTCACTCTCCTGTAGATCTTTCGTCGTCCGTCTTCACTCTCCTGTGGATCGTTTTAGATCCGTCTTCACCTTCCGTCGTCTTCGTCCGTCTTCACCTTCCGTCGTCTTTCGTCCGTCTTCACCTTCCTGTCGTCTTTCATCCGCTACAGACTCTCAGCTTTCTCGTCCTCTGGTTGAGACATTTTTTAGAGGATAACTGAGACATTTTAACTTCACTAACTTATTTTCCAGCTCACGGCTGAAGCTGTTGATGTGCTGTTATGAGCTGTGTGTTGATTGGGTGGTTGTGGTTGTGGTGGGCGGAGTAACAGACCATAATAAGCACAGAATGAACCTGAAGCACAGTTTTTTTTGGTTTTATTAGTTTCGTGTGTCTCCTTAACCTCTAAGAAAACACAATGGTCATTGTGGTTCTCAAACCGTGGTGTGTGTACCACCTTGGAGGGAAGTGTTTGTAGAAAATGAAACAATCCACAGATTCACGAGCGCTGCACAGCATCGGTAACTTTAACTGCTTTTCCTTGGAGACGCTGTTTTTTGGATACTTGACACAAATGACAATGTGGGAACAGCGCCACCATGGCGTCATTTTGCAGCCCTTTCTGTACAAATGTTTTTTGTATTGTAAATATGTTTTATTCTGTTCAAATGTCAAATTTAACGCACAAAATCTGTTGTTCACATACTGAACTAAATAAACCTCTTTGATTTTCTTCATTTTAAATTGTTAATACACTATCTTAACATACAATAAACTGTAAATAACTGCCAGATATTGGAAGTTATTCTGGAAATAATGGGCAAAAATGCTCCCACCTTTAAATAACAATAATAGTGAGATTATTATTAATAATAATGATAATTAGAGTCAGCTTGTCTCTCGCTCCATCTCCTCCTGTGAAAAATCCACAGCTGACTTTTCACTCACTGTGTTTTAACGTTTTTACTGAGCGACATCAATAATATTCTCTCAGCTGAAATAAGACGTTCCTCACATGTTTAATAATAATAATAATAATAATAATAATAATAATAACAATACAGCAGTGTGACTCACCTAATAAGAATAAGATGTTAATTGTAAAAACAAATAATAATAATTAGGTGTGATAATAAGTGTAGTTACTCTATTAAAGCTCCGGGGGCGTCATTAACAGTCACACACACACACACACACACACACACACACACACACATGTTGGACATTCATGACTTGAGGGGCCATTGCATTGACTTACATTCATTTCCTGGAGACTTACTCTAACATTAACCACAATTACTACTGGCCTAATCCTAATCCTAATCCTGACCCTAACCTTAAAACATATCTTCACCTTAAAATGAAGTCATTTACGTAATGGGGACTTGATGTTTGTCCCCACAAGGGAGACAAGTCCCCATAATGTGACTGTAAACAGGTTTAGGTCCCCACAACATTAGTAATACATGGGCACGCACACACACACACACACAGTGAGCAGGAAGTGGCAGCAGGTTTATTTTGGAAGGCTGTTCACTTGTGACTAACACGTGCGTGTTTCCAGACGCTCGGTGGATTAAATATTAGCTGTGATTGTGAAGCAGTTTGAATTAAACGCAGCGACTGAGTCAGCGCGGGACATATTTGCATTTTTGAATAATAACAGTTGCTGTTTTTTTGAGCTGAATATGTATTCACAGGATCATTAAGGAGCAGAAACAAGTCTTTCCGGAGTCTTTCCTGGAAGGAAACACGGGTCCCAGAGTGGGAAAAATCTGTGTTTCCTGATAAACAGACTGTAAATGTCCACTTCAGTCGATAACGTCTAAAGGACACGTTCACGTCTTTATCTCACTGTGAGGAAACTGAAGTTAGTAAACCACTCACTCTCACACAACAAACCTCACAGAGAAAACACAGAGGGATTTTAGCTGCTGGTCCTCTGCTGCCTCGTGTGGTCACTTTGTGTCACTGAGGTCAATGATACATGTGAACTTAGTGATGGAGGCAGCAGTGGATCAACAACTCCTGTGTGTGTGTGTGTGTGTGTGTGTGATGTTAAAATCACTGATCTTCTCTGTGGGCTTTGGTGTGGGAGAGTGAGTGGTTTACTAACTTCATTTGTTTCTTACAGAGAGATCTTCTGTGACTCTGCTTCTTTAATGACTCAGCGTTTATGCAGATGAACTTTGACCTCATGGGAGTGTGCGTGTGTGTGTGTGAAACATAAATCACTGCTGTTGCTTTTCTGCAGTTTTAATTCACGTGTTTCTCTGGCCTTTATTTATTTATGGAGAACACTGCGCACACACACACACACACACACACACGCGCACGCACACGCGCACACACACACACACACGCACACACACACGCACACACATTCCTTGGCTGAGACTGATTCAACGTCATGAAAGTGAGTGACGTGACGTACAAACATCTAACGGTTACGTGGAGCTGTCGTCCTCTCCACGCGTCACTGAAGGTGAGTCCTCCTCCTCCTCCTCCTCCTCCTCCTCAATAAGAATAAAATAAATGTGGGATTGTTGGTTTCCTGTAGAATGAGAGGAAGCAGCAGGAGTTGCTGAGGTTGAGGTGAAGGAGGAGGACGAGCGCCTGCAGGATCCTCAGCCCCATAAACTAATGATTGCCTGTCATCAAGATGAATTTGGGTGGCATTTGCGTTTAAATGGCTCCGAGTCGCCTCTGCATTGCAGCCGTCGTCGAGTGAGAGGATTAAAAATCATTGGAGCTCATGAATGAATTAAAGATTATGTCTGTTCATCGCAGGGACTCGGCCATATTTCAACTCCGCCTCCTCACAGTCACATCGCTCTCTCTCTCTTTATTCCCCTTTCATTTATCATTTATGAAATTAATAATATTTATCTTTGAATTCATGTATTTATTCACACACACACACACACACACACACACACACACACACACACACACACACACAGTGGTGCGAGGACGTATTGGAATAACTACATTTATTAATTTTGTTTTTTTATCACATTTTTGAGGCATGAAACGTTGGTGAAAATGAATGAAAATTGCCACGCAAATCAGAGCTGCCAACATTTTTTTATAAAAGAAAAAAAATAGGTAAAAGTGGTGCAAAATGGCTCAGTAGCGCCCCCAAAGGTGAAACCCCGGTTGGGCAAAGCCAAAACGAAGTTGCACCAAATTTAACAAAACTTGGAAACATGTCTAAGCCTGAGACGAACAGAAAAGTCCATTGGGACCTCAACCACAAGTCGACCATTTTGAATTTGGTGTCCATCTTGACAGTTTTTGCACTTTTCCTAAATTCCTCTGAACGCGTTAAACGTAGCAACATGAAAACAAGTCAATTCAAATGAGACACACAAAGATGAAAAGTTAACAAAAGATGTTGCAGATTCAAAAAACTTCACATGTGAGACAAGACACATCAGCATATGAAAACCAAGTCCAAGCCATAGCACCACCTGCTGGCAGCAGCACGGCAGCTGCAAGGTCCTGCACAATTATTATTACACAAATCAGAACCTGCCAACATTTTGATAAAATAAAGGAAATGTGTAAAGATTGCATACAATAACTCAGGGGTCAGCCATTTTGAAGTGGTGAAAATCTATTTTCACTCTCACACAGGAGCTGCTGGTCTACTGCTGCCTCCTGTGTGTGTGATGTTAAAATCACTGATTTTCTCTGTGGGCTTTGGTGTGAGAGAGTGAGTGGTTCACTAACTTCATTTGTGTCTTACAGAGAGAATTTAAAGACAAGTGGGTTTATGAGGGGCCGCATGGGCCATATGTTGCACACTTCAATAAAGACGCAGTGTGGCTTCATTCACATTCTTTACTGGACAGTCTGAAAATACACATGCTAATACACGTCGTTACGTTTCTGTGTGCATCGGCTGTGTTTTCCATGTGGATCTGAACATATATACAGACACATATCACTGGCTGTTACATTGGCACCATATCTATGGTTCGGTATAAACATATAAACACCTAACACCCTCTATACCTATCCCAGTAGCTTGGCTTTGCAGCTAACGTGGCTCATCATACATCATACAGTCATACTCATCATACAGTTAGCATTAGCTTTAGCATTAGCGTCAGCTTCAGAGTTACAGGGATAACTTACAACAAAACATAATTTAAGATGACAGGAATACTCGGCCAACTTCCTCGCCACCTTTATAACACTATGGTGTTACTCTTTTATATGTCTATTTTACCCGTTTCCCTTCTGCGTACCTGAAAATACACATGCTAATACACGTCGTTACGTTTCTGTCCAGCCGGATGCAGATTATACCCTGTGTGCGTCGGCTGTGTTTTCCCTTGACAGAGTTGCTCATTTGAGGAGATACTCCCTCTTGTGGCGTAAAGGCGCCACTACACCCCTGTATTGCCTGATTGCAGAGACTAGAGCACAGTGATTCTTTTAGATAAAACAGAAAATATTAATAACATTGAATATTAAATATCAAAGATATATGGGTGTCTCTTTTTATAACAAACTGAACTTATTGTCCTCACACATAATTCCTCTTTTACCTCACACACACAATTTTTACACAAAACACACCTCTCATATATGCTTTTAGCTCTTACATTCACTTTTTTTTAGCTCTCACATTCACTATTTTTGGCTCTCACATACACAATTTTACCTCTCACATACACAAAACACCTCTCACATACACACTTTTAGCTCTTACAAGAGGGCAAACTGTTCGATAAAGCGGCAGCTTGGCCGAGGCACTCTCTTTCTCTTCCAGCCGCGATGATATGCTACCTGTTCACAGTTCCTGCTTTTCGTCACATGACCAGAAGGCCTTCCGCTCTCACACATACTTTTTTTGTACCTTGCATTCACATAAAAACGCTTCTCTCACACACACACACACACAAAATAGTGAATGTGAGAGCCAAAAAAAGTGAATGTGAGAGCCAAAAATATTGAATGTGAGAGGTAAAATTGTGTATGTGTGAGGTAAAAAAGGAATTATGGCCTACACGGCCCCCCATAAAAATCACTGATTTTCTCTATGGGCTTTGGTGTGGGAGAGTGAGTGGTTTACTAACTTCAGTTTCCTGTTGTAAAAGTCTGTCTCACAGTGAGATGAAGACGTGAACATGTTCTTAAACTCTCTCTGTCTCTGTCTGTTGTGTCAAAACCTGGTTCACTGAGCAAAGAGCCACAATCCCACCAGCTAACAGATCCCTGACACTCCAAACCTGCAGGGGGCAACCACATCAGTGGTGGAGCCCCAGGTAACAGGAAGGAAGTGCCTGAGGAATACAAGAAGCATGGTGTGAAATGTTTGAAGCTGGTTCAGTCAGCTTGCTTGCTCCTGGAGACACCTCACGGCCTCCTGATCGACAATTGAAGAGACCACTGGTAAAGTACAATAGAACTTTAAGTTTGGAGGCTATGCTTCCCAAATGCCTTTGATTGTGTGTTTGTGGATGCAATGTTTTAATTTAAATTGAGTAATTTGGAAACTTTATTATATGATCTATGATGATAGAGATGATGATTTGAAGTGGTACTTTAATCGCAACCGTTGGTGTAGCTTTTGGTACTTGATTAACCTTTTTGAAGTGATTTGAGTTAATTAATCTGAATAAGTCTTCATTCATCAAGTAACATTAACATTAACATTATTATTATCATTTATTCTTTATATTAAGAAGTGTGAACTGAAATTATCTGCTATTAATGGCTTTGTTTTTCTGTTTATCCTAGGTTATTAACTTATTCTGTTACGTCCTATTCATCCCATTCTGCCCCAAAATAAAAAACTGAAGATTGAACAGAATTGAGTTGTCCATCGTCGTCCTTCAACAGTTGATCAGCCATTTCTCAAGTTTGGGCAGAGCTGTGGCCAACAAATACACACTAAAACAGCACATAACTTGACAGTTAATAACCATCGTGGACAGCGAGGACAAGGATTAGAGGCCTGAAGTCAAGCTATCGACGCAAAGGACTGGGAACTCTTTACCATGGCGGAGGAGGCTTTTGGCAAAACAGTCAAGCAACTGAAGCAAGAGAGGACCTCAGCTAAAAGTGCTTTCACGCAAACTACCTGAGCAAAGCGGCAGATGGCCTGGTCAAACATGAACTGCAAGAGGAGTTCAACAAGCTCAGTTCGCTGGCAAGGTGTGTCAGCGATGCGAATGATGACTACAGGGCTGGATTACTGGCAGACGCTGAAGCAGGAACTGAGAAGGTTGAAGAAGTCAAGCTCGACATGCACCAACAGGCTGAGCTTGAAAGGACAATAGAAGAGTGCGACGCGAGACTGGGGAACATCCGTGAAGCGGTCCAATCCAACCTCTGGCCAAGATATGGTGAAAAAGAGTTATACTCTGCAATTGAAAAAGCAGAAGAAGCCTGTGAAAGAGCCCAAGCAAGCCCCATCACTGCTATCAATAGAGAAGGCTTTGAACTGCAGCTGAGAGGAGCGGAGAGGCTAATCCATGAGGCAATAGCAAGCCTGAAAGACTGGGAAAAATGGATTCCACATAATAAGACAGCACACCTGAAAGGCAGATTAAAAGACCTGAGAACATTCGGCAGCAACCTTGAGGCCAGAAGAGCAGAATTCCTCACCGCACAAAGAATTGCAGAAAAGGAAAGAAGAGGATCAGAGCCTCAACTGGTGGCAGTTCCACAGCCGGTTCCACAAGCAGTGGTGAGAATAATGCCAACCAATCTACCGAAATTCACTGGGTTCAAGAGGAATTTCCACAGATGGAGGAAAGACTGGGAAAGCCTGCAAAAGCATGGAGAGCTGGCTCAGTGGAGGTAAAGAAGTTCCAACTCCTTGACAGTGTGGACGAGAGGATATGCAGAGACCTGCGGCTGTCTACATACAACAGTGCTGAAGACATATTCAGAGTGCTTCAAAACAGGTATGGAAACAAGCCAGCAATTGACTTGGAAATAATTGAGGACCTGGAGAGGATCCCTCCCTTGAAGTCATACCAGCCGAGGAAGGTAATTGACCTAATTCAAGCTGTGGAAAAGGCCCGGAATGACCTAACCGAGCTTGAAATCACTGGAGCCATCAAGAATCCCCTGGTGATCATATTCATAGAGAGCAAACTGCCTGACAATATGAAGAAGGACTGGCTGTCATTCCTGGTCAATCCAAGAAATGGAGTCACCCCCGACAATCACTACCATAGCCTTCTCACATTCTTAAAGACTCAGGAAGATATTCTAGAAAAACTAGACCAACTGGGTGTAAGTGAAAGACCGGAGAAGAAACCTACCTACCTGGAGAAGAAGTATGCCTCCACAAAGTCCACAAGGAAAGGAGAATGTGTTGTCTGTGGAAATGAAAGGCACCGTGAGAAGATTTTCTTTTGCAAGCGGTTCAAATAATTAAAGCCTGGTGAAAAGCTAAATGCCGTTGAAAAGCTAGGAGCTTGCAGAAGATGCCTCATGTGTCATGAAGAGGATGAGGAATGTACAGACACTTACCTGTGCAGGAACAGAGACTGCAAGAGAGGAAGCTCTTCAGACCACCATTTCTTTCTCTGCCTGAAAGGAGGATTCAAGGGGAAAGAATCTGAAAAAGTTGGAAAACCCAGCACCAGAAGGCAAACACTCACAGAGAAGCAAGAGAAATTAATATCTGCGCTCCGCCCAGACATGGCAGAAAAATTCAGGAAAGCTTTCACCAACATGGCTGCAAAATCACACTGCACTGGGAAAACATGTGAGTTACCAGTTATGCTTCTTGAGGTAACCACCAATGCGGGGCAGAAGATTGGAACACTCATTGACCTAGCATCAGACACCAACTACATCACTCACAGAGCTGCCAGAAGACTGAGTCATCAAACTGCAACAACTTAAGAAGTTTTTCCCTGACACCAGTCTGGAAGACCTTCACAGACCAGACTGCGTAGAGCTTCTCTTCAGCTACCGTGAAGGAAGACTCGCCCCACAAAGAGTAAAGGTAGAAGGAGATCTTGTCCTTTGGGGGAGCCCTTTAGGAAAGACAGTCTGCGGAGCGCATCCAGACCTCTTTGAAGTAGGGGACATGGTCCTACGCAACTCTGAGACTCACTTTGCACGATCAATGAGCACCACAGCAGTGAAGTATTAGGAAATTGATGAAACCAAAAGCACAGTCGCTGGCAAAGAGTTCTTAGACTGGTGGAAATGGGACAGCATTGGAGCAGCCTGCAAACCCATGGAGGATGCAGATGTGGAAACTGTCAACCAGGAGGTAAAGACATGACTCTGAGTGAGGAGAAAGAACTGGAGATTATCAGACAAGGCCTCACCTACGTGGAAAAGGATGCGCACAGTCAGGAGGCTCACTGGGACACAGAATACCCCTGGATTGAAGATCCAAGAAGTACAAGTTTCATACCTTCCTTTATATGGCTTCCAACCTCGCCAACGAAAGACCTATCGATGCCAGGACTCAGAGCCGGGAGGACTGTGTAGAGTACATCAGCCCAAATTCACTTCTGCTTGGAAGAGCTGGACCCAGTGGAGACCCATCGACCTTTAACTTTAAAGGCTACAGCTACAAGAGATTAAGAGCTATCCAAACAGAAGTTGATCGGTTCTGGAGGAAATGGAGCCAGTTAGCAGGACCAAACCTCTTTGTCAGGACAAAGTGGCACACAGCACACAGGAACGTGGCCATTGGGGATGTTGTCTGGCTTGCTGACCAAAACACTCTGCAAGGTCAGTTCAGGCTTGCCAGAGTCATTGATGTCAATGCTGACAAAAATGGAATCGTAAGGGATGTGCATGTCAGAACCTTTCCCAGCTACAAAGTCTCAAGTATGAAGCCCACTCAAAAGGTGAGAAATCCATCAACCAAAATACCTGCAACAGTGCTTCACAGAGATGTCAGACGGATAGTCGTCCTGCTTCCAGTTGAAGAGCAGCAACAAGGGAACAACTGAATCCAATGCATCACAGATCTGGTGTGACGTCCTTGGGTTGAATAACCAGGAGGTCAAGTGGGAGGTGTTGTGTCAAAACCTGGTTCACTGAGCAAAGAGCCACAACCCCACCAGCTAACAGATCCCTGACACTCCAAACCTGCAGGGGGCAACCACATCAGTGGTGGAGCCCCAGGTAACAGGAAGGAAGTGCCTGAGGAATACAGGAAGCATGGTGTGAAATGTTTGGAGCTGGTTCAGTCAGCTTGCTTGCTCCTGGAGACACCTCACGGCCATAGCTCCGGATCGACAATTGAAGAGACCTCTGGTAAAGTACAGTAGAACTTTAAGTTTGGAGGCTATGCTTCCCAAATGCCTTTGATTGTGTGTTTGTGGATGCAATGTTTTCATTTAAATTGAGTAATTTGGAAACTTCATTATATGATCTATGATGATTTGAAGTA
Source organism: Solea senegalensis (assembly GCF_019176455.1). NCBI lineage: Eukaryota > Metazoa > Chordata > Actinopteri > Pleuronectiformes > Soleidae > Solea > Solea senegalensis. Next base: position 18,283,026 of record NC_058039.1, read on the forward strand.
CTTTGTTACTTGTGCTTTTGTTACTGGTACTTTAATCACAACCTTTGGTGTAGCTTTGGTACTTTAATGATTAACCTTTTTGAAGTGATTTGAGTTAATTAATCTGAACAAGTCTTTGTTTATCAAGTAACATTAACATTATTATTATCATTTATTCTTTATATTAAGAAGTGTGAACTGAAATGAAATTATTAACCTATTCTGTTACGTCCTATTCATCCCATTCTGCCCCAAAATAAAAAACTGAAGATTGAACAGAATTGAGTTGTCCATCGTCGTCCTTCAACAGTTGATCGGCCGTTTCTCAAGTTTGGTCAGAGCTGTGGTCAACAAATACACACTAAAACAGCACATAACTTGACACTGTCTCTGTCTCTCTCTGTCTGTTTGTGATGAGCAGAAACTTTCCTCTCTTTTATCTTATCTTTGGTTAAGAGTTAAAACCTCTCCTTCGTGATTTCCTTTCTCTTATTTCCTCTCTGATATTTCGTGGAGTGGCGTTTTCGTCCCTGAGCGTCTCATTAAGCAGCAGCAGTTCTGTCTCGTGTTGCACCACGAAAAATGAATTCAGCATCGATTTGACTAATTGAAGACATGTCCACGATGTCCGTCCTCGCTGCCGTCTTCATGTCACTGGAGGGGAAACCAATCACGTCACCTGAATTATATACAATCACGTCTTCTGATTATTGTTTGACAGATGATGTTTTTAAAATCAGCAAATAACTCCTCCCCCTCTCTGTGCTTCATGTATATGAGCTTGTCACGTCGACATTTTTAGAAAGTGAGGACATTTTTAGGAAGTGAGGACATTTTTAGGAAGTGAGGAAACGCATCAGTCGATTGTTTCTTCACGTCGGTCGATTGTTTCTTCACATCGGTCGATTCTTTCTTCACATCGGTCGATTGTTTCTTCACATCGGTTTCTTCGATTGTTTCTTATCGATTGATTCGAATGTGATTGTTTCTTCCGCCGTCGATTGTTTCTTCACGTCGTCGATTGTTTCTTCACGTCGGTTTCTTCCGTCGACAGCGTCGATTCTTTTCTTTTTTCTTTCTTCCGCACTCTTTCTTCACGCGTCAATTGTTTATTCCGTCGGGTCGATTCTTTCGATGACTCTTTCTTCCGATCGATCTTTCTTCCGCCGACGATAGTTTCTTCCGTCGTCGTGGTCGGCGTTCGATAGTTTCTTCACGTCGGTCGACTCTTTCTTCACGTCGGCCGACTGTTTTTTCACGTCGGTTGATTCTTTCTTCACATCAGTCGATTGTTTCTTCACGTCAGTCGATAGTTTCTTCACGTCGGTCGATAGTTTCTTCACGTCGGCCGACTGTTTCTTCACGTCGGCCGATTATTTCTTCACATCAGTCGAGTTCTTGAAGTCTCTCATCACTCAGCTCCACGTGAAGCTGCAGTTCTCGTGTCGTCCTCAGAGACACTTCACCACAACGGATTTGTTTTTTTCTTGATATCCGTCTCTGCGTCTCTCCACTCATTTTCCAGGCAGCTATCTTGTAGCTTGTACCACAGGACGTCCTCCTCTCTGGAGCTATAGTTTTGTCCTCTCTGATGCTGCAAAACAGTGAATATTATACAGTATATAGGATTTAGTCAGTATAATACAGTATTATATAGTCTCTACTGACGAGTTCCACCTTCAGGGTGACGGAGCAGAAGTTCAGCGTTTGTTCTTCTGTGAAAAGTGGGACGGTAAATAAATCACCTGCACACGAACGTCTCCTCCACAGAAGAGACAAAGATAAAAGAAGCAGCTTCAGCTGCGTCTGCGGCTCAAACATTAAAGATGGATCACAATGTGATGACGGTTTTTTTTGAGGCTCGTGTTCAAAAAGACGTGATGAGATTTTCACCAAAAAAGCCAAAAGCAATTTGTTGCAACTCAAAGCAAAAGTGTGTGACTCAGCAGAGGACGGTAATGAGGAGGTGATATGGATCCTGACTCCTCACCGCTCACACAAACATGACTTTAAAGTTACTTCCTGACTATAAAAGTTTATATTTTTCTCAACAGTGATGCCAATGTTGTGCAGGAGTGGGCGGAGTTCTGTGATGATGCGTTCAGTGACACTGTAATTACACTTTAAAATACACTGTAATTACACTTTAAAATGCACTGTAAAATACACTGTAAAATACACTGTAATTACACTCTAAAATACACTGTAATTACACTTTAAAATACACTGTAAAATGCACTGTAATTACACTGTAAAATACACTGTAAAATGCACTGTAATTACACTGTAAAATACACTGTAAAATGCACTGTAATTACACTGTAAAATACACTGTAAAATGCACTGTAATTACACTGTAAAATACACTGTAAAATGCACTGTAATTACACTCTAAAATACACTAAATACTCTGTAAAATAAAATCTACTGTCTATGTATTACATGATCATACATATACTTATTATTACCTTTCATTTCAGATAAAACCTGCTTTCTTTCTTTCTTTCTTTCTTAAGTTAAGGATATTGATGTGTTTTACAAACAATCATGTTGAATAGAAATATGGTCAAATGCTAAGCTTTAATAATTAGGCTTAAATTTAATAGTTTTATTAAGTGACTTTTCTTAATATAATTTTGTAGAATAACATGCATGTATTAATAAATATATATAATAGTGAATGTCCAAATCTAACCAGCTGAACTGTGGTCATTCCATTTAGTGACAGCTTGTTTACTTATTGTTGTAACCGTGACGACGCCACCTGCTGTCACAGAGGTTGCTCGACCTGAGGCTGTGGTGAATCCTGGTGTTTGTTTATAAATGAAAATGTGAGAAAGTGCTTTTCTAACACGCTCTCGTTTCTTGTTTGCTCTTCACATAATGAGTGTTTGCCGCCTCAAGGCCTGTCGTGGTAATAAATGAGTGAGAGAGACTGGTTTTGGTGTCAGTGGTGGCATCACATGCAGTTTGTTTTAGCTGCTAGAGGCCAATCAGCTCCACAATCTAGAGGATTCACATGTTCATCGTCTCCATCCAACTCCTGTGTGTGTGTGTGAGGGAGAGTTTGCTGTGGGAGAGTGAGTGGTTTCCTGAGTGGTTTCCTGTTGGTGTAAAAAAAGAGTTTAAAGCAAAGATAAAGCCTTAAAAATATTCTTGAATTATTCTAGGATCAACATTTCCTCCTGTGTGGCCTGATCGAACTCATTTTGCAACTCATTTTCCTCTTCTTTATTTGTCTTTGGCTGTTCCGTGTCCCCTGCAGTTACACCTGTTAACCACTAGGTGCTACATCACATTCAAAGTGGACAAACATATAAAGTAAAAGTTATCTTGGGGGTAAAAATGGGCAGAAGAACTCGCTCGATGACCATTTTGATCGTCTCATAGCGTCACATCATCTGCGTAAAAACACACCAAATCTGTGCATGTGTGGGTTTGTTGTCTTTCATACACAGCATCTGTTTGGATGTTTATTTGAGCATAAAACATGAAAATATACATTTTTTTCTACAATTCTAGTTTTCATCAGTTTGAGGAAAAGTGTGAGTGAAAGTCTCTGAAAGACTGATGCAGAAACGTGATAATTCACTTTCACGAGGGATTTCCTCTCCTCTCTCCTCGTCTGTCGCTGTGACTCGTTCACACACACACACACACACACACACACACACACACTGATCTGTTTTCACACACTCGTTAAGACTTTGGTGTGATTGAAGTGACACAACTGAGTGTTAATTGTTGCAGAGAAGAGAGAAAGAAAAAGAGGAGATTTTTAACTGAAGCTTAACATCGATGCAGTTTATTTCCTCATTAACCAAACAACCAGTTATTTATATCACACTTTTCACTGGTTTTAAAGGCTGTTACACTGATAATCATATTATTATTATTATATTGAATATTTGTGAAGTACAAATTAATATTATGTTGATTAGAAAATGGAATTGATAAAATTCTATTTAAAAAGTCACTTTATAAGACTGAATTATTTGTGTTATAGCAGAATTTGACCACGTTTATAGTCAACATCATAAAATATATTTTATTTAAAGAAATAAAACAGGTTTTAAGTGTATTTTAAGATCAAGATCATAAACAGTAGATTATTTTTATATGTTATTTTATGGTATTTTATTTGCACTGTATTTTACAGTATGTTTACAGTGTAATTACAGTGCATTTTATAGTATATTTACAGTGTATTTTACAGTATATTTATAGTGTTTTTCACATTATATTATAGTATATTCTCATATTTTTGCTATTTAATTTTTCTCGTATAAAATGTACAAATACAACAAAAAGGGAAATTACATCAAAGTATTTAATTCAACACTTTATTGTCAGTTACAGTAAAACAATCTTTGTTTTCATTTTTTTAGGATGAAGCTGCAAATGCAGCAAACAAAGAGTCTAAAAATCTGTTTTATAAAATAAATATAAGCTCACAGCTGAGGCTGCTGTGTGTGTGTGTGTGTGAGAGAGGTGAAGATGGATGACGGTTTTTCAGCGTCGCTGCTCTTCTTCTTCTGAGATGGTCAGAAATGTCATTATGTGTCTTATGAAAGCAGAGGAAGGAGGAGTCTTTTTTTTACTGCATGAAATCTCCATTCATGACAGAGAAGCCGGAGCGTGAACGTCCGTGAAAAAGCAGTTTGTTGTGACCAGATTCAATTCTGTCTGTCTGTGCGTGTGTGTGTCTCTGTGTCTCTGTGTCTCTGTTTGTGTGTCTGTGTGTCTCTGTGTGTCTCTGTCTGTGTGTCTCTTTGTGTCTCTGTCTGTGTGTGTCTCTGTGTGTGTGGTGTGTGTGTCTCTGTGTGTGTCTCTGAGTCTCTGTCTGTGTCTGTGTGTCTCTGTGTCTGTGTGGGTGTGTGTCTGTCTGTCTCTGTGTGTCTCTGTCTGTGTGTCTGTGTGTGTGTGTCTCTGTCTGTGTGTGTCTCTGTGTGTCTCTGTCTGTGTGTCTGTGTGTCTCTGTGTGTGTCTCTGTCTGTGTGTCTCTGTTTGTGTGTCTGTGTGTCTCTGTGTCTGTCTGTCTCTTTGTGTCTCTGTCTGTGTGTGTGTGTGTGTGTGTGTGTGTGTCTCTGTGTGTGTCTCTGAGTCTCTGTCTGTGTGTCTGTGTGTCTCTGTCTGTGTGTGTGTGTGTTTAAATCATGGCGTGACCTTCCATGTGTGATGCTATGTGTGATTGTGTTTCTGTGGGGGCGGGGCCTTGTCTCGGTACAGTATGAAGGAGGCGGGGTCTGAAGGAGATTGTTGGCGTGTGGGGGTCAAAGCTCAGGATGATGGATGATTGTGATGTTTTTTGTTGCTTCCTGCGCTCGTGGCTGTCGTCTCTCCTCGCTCTTACAAAGATGACTGAGTGAATGTGAGTGGATGATGACTGGGAGTGTGTGTCACTACATTTTATCACACGTATATGAACCACGGAGTGTGTGTGAATTAATCGATTGCTAAATGAATCATCAACTATTTTGAGTGTTTCTGTGATTTGTCATCTTCTTAAATGTGAATATTTCCTAGTGTCTTGGCTCCATAAACAAAGAAATCATTAAAACTGAATCATTTTAAGTTTGTGGACAAAAACATCATAATTTTTTTTTTTACATTTTTTGAACCATAAATACAAGATTATTGAGAAAATAATCGACAGGTTGATGAAAATAATCCTTAGTTGCCTAGTCCTGAAACTACATGTTTTCCTGGATGATATAAAGAACGTATTGAAAACAACTGTCATATTAAACAAAATAAAGTTGATTAAGTCATTGTGATTTAAGGAAATATTATTTTGGTTGTTATGTTTGAATCTAATTGTCCAGGGGAAACTTTTACAGTCTGTGAGCTAATCTGTGGTCCGACGGTATGCAGATGATGTCACTCTTTATGTTACTGACCACCAATATCATCAGCATCATCTTATATATATATATCTATATATATATATAGATATACATGTAAAAGGAATCAGTTTATATAATAATCTTGGCAGAAGACTAAATCAACTAGTACAAATTGCCCTCCTCAGGGGGCGCTATACTAACGATGCTAATATTGCATTTTCGGCAGACCTGACCTGCACGTTAACTGAACAAAAATGAGCGCAAAGATATAATGATTATAATAATCTTAAGAATAGTTTCCTCGCATGAATTTGTGCCAGGAGCCGTTCGGGCCCCTGGCATTCGTGGCTCTGGCCCTGGAAAAAGATAATTAAAGCCAACATGTTATGTTGACGACAATATACTGTAAACATTTGTTTTGAGATGAGGAAACTAATGTGTGTAGAATATTGTGTGAGAAGGAGTTGAATGAGTTGAACACATCAAATCAGAGTCTCGTTGATGCCGGTGGCATTTTTGTGTACTTTACCCACGTCCAGTGTGTAGTGAAAGCCCATCAGTATGTGTGTGGTGTGTGTAGCAGTGTTGTAGTCATTGGTATTAATGTTGTGCGGCTGCAAGGTTTTTAATCGATGTTTTGTGAGCGACCAATCGTGAGCGAGCGTTCTCTGTAACCAAGGCATTAAAGGGAAGGTGACATGTCGTTCCATAGGTGATTCTGTCGTGTTTGTCTGCTTTAGTCGTTGTGAACCTCTGTGTGTGTGTGTGTGTGTGTGTGAGACAGTGCCGTCAGCTCCTGTTGCGTCGACACTCTCGCTGCTGACAGAGAGAAACTCTGCGTATAATCACAGAGTCTGGACGCGTCACTTTCTCGCTGCCTGCAGTCAAAGTGCCCGGTGTTCCACTGTCACATCGTAACCTTCACTTTCTGCTGCAGTCTGTGTGACTGTGTTTATTCACCAGCCTCAGGGCGGAGGAGGAGGAGGAGGAGGAGCAGGAGGAGGAGGAGGATGGGGTGATCGGCGCCACAGTTGAAGCGTGATATGTGGCTTCTTTTTTAGCACACATAGAGACAGTGTTTTTGCATCGTTTGTGCCTGTGAGTGAGCCGTACATGATCCTCTCTGTGAGAGGAGGAAAAAGAAAAATGTCAGCGTGTACGAGGCTGATCGTGAATTCAGGGCCTGGAGAGAACAGAGCGAGCGCCTGTGCCGAGGCTGGCAGTGACGTGGCTGCTCACACAGACAGAGATGGATGACCATGCAGCAGTGAAGGGTTGAAGCAGCAGCAGCAGCAGCAGCAGCAGCAGCAGCAGCAGCACGTCGAACATGCAGATGTAGAGAGGAATATCCACATCTGCGGTTGTGGCTGTCAAAAGAATCCAGGACTTAGTGTCAGAACATGAAAGACCTGAGAATGTTCTGTATGAACTTAACTGTGGACACTCGTGGCTGTCGTTTCTGATTGGTATTCTGGTAAAAAGACATTTGAGTTCAACATATACAGCCTAGAAGAGCATCAGACCAATTGCATTAATTACCTCATGGTCCAGTAGAGGGCACTGTGCACACAGCTCGGTGTCGTGACTGAAGAGTCACGAGCGCGACGCAAGAATCAAAGCCAACAATGTAGATCAAAGTTAAAGACTTCAATGAACACATTAACGTTCATCTCCAACATTTAGCAAAGGAAATGTCTAAGATGTCAGTATATTATAAACAGAGGAGACTCCAGAACAAAGGCATCTATTGGGGGACAAGGACCAGTAGAATTCATGGTCCAGTCTTCAGTCCAGTTCAGTTGGACCTGTGAAGACCTTGAGTGTCTTGAGACATCATCACAGAATCAGTTCTCATATCCTGCTTATTACAGAATTTCATCAATCACATATTCAGTGATTCATTCATTTCCCAACATTGTTTTTCTCTGTGTCTGATATTTAGATTTTGGTTAGCCTGAGGACTCATTCCAGCGATGAAACATTAATGTGCCTCTCAGAGGATTTATTATTGAACTGTTGCACATGATCAACTTCCCAAATTACAGCCAATCCCTGATCTTCGTCTGCCAATAAACAAACAAACGCACGCAGTGATGAATCCGGAGGCCACTTTCCAGCGCTGCTGGCTGCTCCTCACATCCAAGCGTCCAGCAAGTGATTTATATGAAAATCACCAGAAACAGAACGACTCGTTAAAGAGCTCAGCTTTTCCAACATGTGGAAACAGATAAAGATGAGTATAAAAATATCAACATAAAGATTTAAATAAATGTTGTCTGGACGGGAAAGAAATCATTTTCAGTAAAAGAAAACCTCACTTTGGTGACAAATTATGACATTTTAACAAACTAATGTTAATACTATGTTCCCACAGCTTGGTTGAGATCCATTTTGAAGGACTTTGTGGCCTTTAGTGTTCCCATGGATCATTGAAATCCTTGAAAGTTTGTGAATTTGAAAAATGTTTTTCAAGGCCCTTGAAAATCTTTGAAAATCATCATCTAAATAGACATGGGTCATTGAAAGTGCTTGAATTGTGTGCTTGAAAGAAGTGAAGTTGATATTTAGGGAAATGCTCCCTTGTGGGTTACGGTGCCACCTACTGTTGCCCATGCTACCCATGCGCTGTGTTGCTTGACGTACATAGACGAGGACTACGCAGGACAAGTGTGGAGACATCGTTACTAGCTCTCTCTCTCTCTCTCTCTCTCTCTCTCTCTCTGCCACTGACGTGAGATTCCGTGCAGAAACCTGAGCGAGTTAAGTTAAAACACGAGATTTCCAGAGTCTGACTTTGACAAAGAGACGAGCTCTTGTCCAGATGCAGAGCGTGCCGCAAGTCAATCAAAGTGGACGTCATCATGGACGTCTTACAAGCTGTCCTCCCATCTTAAACTGTGTTAGCACATTCTAGTCCTTGATTTTGAGCGAATTGGACCTGGGAAGTCCTTGAATTTGATGTCATCCAAGGTGTGGGACCCCTGAGTTGATGTAAACATAAACCCCGTAAATCCTTGTTAACAATGTCAGCTCAGCAAAAAATGAGCAGCAGCCGTCGTGTTCATCTTTCTTCATCCTGTACTTAAACATTCTTCTCTCAAACTGTCGACGTGAATCCATCGCTAAAATTAATATTGATTTTCATTTCTTTTTGCCCACACACACACACACACACACACACATGTCTTAGGGAGGGTCCACATTCTTCTGAACCACCACTTGATCGGCGCTCCGGGTCAAAGGGGAAGAGAGTTATTGATTTTTCTGAGGATTCCTTCAAACAGGAGCCTCTTCACACACGCTTTACTGTTCTGTCAATACAACATAAAGCCTCACTTATGTCGTTCTGTCCCCGCTCAAACTCTGTATCTACACACACACACACACACACACACACACTGTACATAATCTTCATCTGCCCTTTGAGGTAAAAAGCAGCTTGAGCTTCATCTGCCGCTGTGTTTAGTACAAATTATGTGACGGTTTCCACAGTGTCCAGTAGACTCGGGTGAAATAAGCTTCAAATTAAGTCATAATGTTCCAAGGATATGAATCATTTCATGTAAAACTGAAAACCTAAATAGCATTGCACCAGCAAGTGTCAGCATTGGCAGGACTCTGTGTTTGTTAGTGGAAGTAATTTGAGTAACTTGGTTCCTTGAATGCGTCTCGTAGCTGTTAGCTCTTCTTGGCTTTGATCCTTGTCTCCGCCATTTCTGCACCAGCACAACAACATGGTCACATCTTTGTCTCACTGTTAGACCGACTTTTCCAACAGGAAATCTGTGATTTGTTTCTGATCCACTGCTGCCTCCATCACTGAGTTCAAATGTGTTCTTTTGTGACTTCTGTGAGCTAAAATCACTGGTTTTCTCTCTGAGGTTCAGTGTGGGAGAGTGAGTGGTTTACAAACTTCAGTTTCCTGTTGGAAAAGTCTGTGTAACAATGAGATAAAGACGTGAACATGCTCTTAAAATGTTGTAGACTTCATCTGACATAGATTTTATTGTTTTGTTTTGTGGCTAAAATCTGTTTTTTCCTTGTGTTTCGAGCGAGTGAACGAGCGTCTGTGACTCTCTGGTTCCCAGCACTGGCAGAACAGAAATATTTGGAAGCATCATTTTAAAACATTAAATCTGTTTTCATTTTGCTACAGCCATAAACTCTTTGTGTCATATCATGTAATTCTGGAACCTTAGAGACAAACAATATTAGTTTATATTCAGTGGACTCTTAAACGTTTGATGAAAACACTGTGTTTATGTTTGAACTCAGGAGTCAGATGCAGCTGTGTGCATGTTTGCCTGTGTGTGTGTGTGTGTGTGTGTGTTTTGTTAACTTGGCTGTCGAAGCTTCATTTGCAAACATCACATTTAACACTGATCAACTGCGACCAATGAAAACACTCACTAATCTGTGTCGTGGTCAATATTTGAGCAGCGGCTCGGCCGGACCGACACAGACGGTCACAGTCCGCCGACCAGAGCCGGTGTCCGCTTCACCAGCATTGATCCCGCCCTGCGTCACGTTAAGTCGCTGTTTTCAGTCCATGAATAAAAAGGTGGTGAACAAACACGTTACTAGAGTTTCTCTAAGCAAACGTCACGCCAATGTTTTCAAGATAAATGAAGAGGAGAAAGGTCAGACCTGCAGTTTTCTACATTACCATGAGATTAATAAAGCATTGCATGAAAAATCAGCCTTAGATCAGTCCAATCTGGCAGAAAATAAGTAGATTATATTCCTGGAACAAAGATATGAACACATGAACATGGACGTGAATGTCTACAAAGATAAGAGCAACATTTACATTTATTTTATGCGCCGTTTATGTTGTTACATTTAGTTAAAGCTAGTTAGTTAAACAGGCTACATTCCTCTCCTTCAATCTCTGTTGTTTACTGTAATCTTTGACGCAAGAATCAAAGCCAGTTTTTATGCTCCTAACATGTCACGTCTTTGGTCATGTTAGTCCAGCTGTTTTGTGGTAAAATAGCATGTTTTAAGCTAGTAGCATGTTTTGGTGGAGTGAAGCATTCTTTTGATAAAATAACATATTTTTGTAGCGTCAATAAGATGTTTTTTGTTTTTTTTTGGAATGTTAGCGAATCTTTGTCTGGAGCGAGACATGTATTGTTTACGCTAGTAGCATGTTTTTGTGGCATTACATGCAGAACATCTTTGGGTCATGCTAGTCGAGTGGTAAATAACGTGTTTTTCAGCTCGTGGGAGATTATTTTGGTTTGTATTGTGAGCTTTTTAGAAACATTCCTCTGTTTCTGTTTATGAGTCAGATGTGGAATAATTAGTCTTATTAGTTTATGACAGTATTGTGAGATTTTTCTGTTGTTTTCAGACCATTTTATTTACTGCTGACCAAATAAGACCCTTGCTTTAAATATCTCTTATATTTGTGGATATAAATAAACCAGGATTTGTGTACTGGAAGTTTTAATACTTGTATATCTTAATAATTAACAACAGCTCTTGCAGCAACAAACTCATGACTGTGCAAAATGCAAAAACCTCATTCTTTTTTTACTCTATGCCCTCTGTTTGTTTGCAGGATGCAGGTTTTTTTAAAACTCTGTTTAGAAATTCAAATGTGTTGAGTTTTATTTCACAGCAAACAGAGCGTGTGAGGAGTGAGAGCAGACAGACAGAGAGAGAGACAGACAGATGCTGCACAGTCAGGATTTACACTGACATTTAACAGAAAACACTAAAAAACTGAAGGAGAACTCGACATTTATGAAACACTAGAGTGAAACCACAGACTGAGTCTGGACCAGAGTACATCCTGAATCTTGAATTTATGCAGCTTTTTTACAAATGTAATCTGAATACATCCACTACAATAATCTGATTGTGTACACTAAAATAATTCTATTACATAAATGTACATAATATGATGAAAACCACTGAATTAATCAGATTATGTAAACAAAAATGATTGCACCAATTGACTATGTAATCTGTTTCTTCCAGCATTGTAATACAAATACATTCGCTTGAATAATCGGATTGTGCCCACAGAAATAATCAGATTATGTATACTAAAGCAAGTGAATTGGATATGCTTAAATGACCTGATTAAAACCAATGGATTAATCTGAATATATTAACACAAACAGTCTGATTGCACCCGCTGAAGAAGTAATCTGATCTTTACTGCGTCTTTCATCCTGCAAGATAACCTGAATACATACACCACTAAAACCACTGAATTAATCTGACTACAATGGAGAAATCCCACATTTTAAAATTTTCACAGATGTTTTGTTTTCTTCAGTTTGACAGTTATTGTAATGTTATTGGTATTGTGGACATATATCGTATTGTGGTATCGTATCGTATTGTATTGTATTGTATCACATTGTATCGCAATATCGTATTGTGGTATCATATTGTATCGCGGTATCATATCGTATACCGTGTCATATCATACCGTATTGTGGTATCATATCATAGTATTGTATCTTGGATCATGTATAGTGGTATCATATTGTATCGCGGTATCGTATCGTCTCACATGATACCCTGTGATTCACAGCCGCCCTCAGCCTCAGATGTGACCACGGAGCTGCTCTGGTTCATCCATATTAATTTGTTGAGCTGTTGTTGATTCACCGTCTGGTTTAAATTTTCCTTTTCTCAAATTTTTTGGTGGCAGAGAAAATCATTTCCGCCACTTCCACCTGCTCTGGGATTTAAACCTGCAACTTTCCTGATGGCAGTCAAACCAGAACCTGCTGTGGCTGGAGATGTAATTAAAGCCAGTTTGTGATTGATCACCAGCTGCTCCTCAGTCCGATCGGCTCTGTGGGGATCAGCTGTTTATCGGCGCCAGAATCTCCAGATCCACGTTTTAAATTGAACCCAAACCAAAGTGAACACACTGCGGCCGTTAGTGCCAACTGTGATTAACCATTAACATAAACGTATGAATGTATTATTCTAATATTAACGTCCTCATCCACAGCAGCAGCTGCTGCCATTCAAGTGAGATCACTTGTTATGTTTCTGTGTTTTCATAATGACACAAACTACACTTACACTTGTCACTGATCACGTGTTTGCTGGCAGAGCCGGAGTGAGACAGCTGGCACGATACCGCCGCGATATCGCCGAGCTGAGCTGGTGAACTGATTGTGAATCTGGGTATTTCTCCTGAGAATCACTCTGGCTGTTCAGAGACGCTCCTGTGAAAGTCAAAGTGTTTGTCATCGCGTCTGTGGCGCCACAATTTATGCAGTTTGGAGGATTTAATTTTAGCTCTGAGGGGAAACAGTTCAGTGTCGGGGCAAACGCAACGCGGCTGAGATGGTTGAGGATTCTACTTTCACTCATTCACTTCTATGAATGAGTGTGTGTGTTATGACCACAGACGCTTCACCTTTAATCAGATGAAATTATGCAAATATTCCAATTATTAAATCTGTGTTAGCTTCACTTAAAACGACCGTGCTGGAATTCATCAGGTTTAAACCACTGAATTAATCTCAATACATTAATACAAACAGTCTGATTGCACCCTCTGAAGGTGATCTTAATACATTCCCCCAGTATAATCTGACTGTGCCCAGTGGAATAATCAGATTATGTATACTACAGTAAGTGAATGATCTGATTCACTGAAATCACTGAATCTTTAAACATTAACAAAAACTGATAATCTGAATACATACACTACAATAATCTGATCTAATCAATAAATGAAATCAGTAAAATAATTGGACCACATTTACATAATGTGATTGAAGATTGAGTTAATCTGAATATGTTAACAAAAATATTTTCTTTGCACCAACTGAAGTAATCTGAATACATTCCCCATAATAATCTGATTGCGCCCATTGAAGTAATCTGATTTTAACTGTGTCAGTAATCGGTTTTCATCCACTGAATTAATCTCAATATGTTAACACAAACAGTCTGATTGCACCTGCTGAAGGTCATCTGAATATATACATACGCCAAAATAATCGGATTGGGAACACTAAAATAAATGGATTACATAAATTCACATCAAACGATTAAAGCCACTGAATTCATTAATTTATGTAGACAAACATAATCTGACATAGTAGTAAAGTAATCTGAATACTTAAAAAAAAAACAGTTTGATTGAACGCGCTGAAGTAATCAGATTTTAACTGCGTCAGTAATCGGTTTTCATCAAGCTCGGTAATCTGAATACACACACCAAAAATAATCAGATTATGTAAACAAAAATTATCCAATTGTACCTACTGACGTCGTTAGATTTAAACTGCCTATGTAATCTGTTTTCTAATTCCAGCAGTAGATTAGAAAAACTCAAACAATTGAATCTGATTAAAACCACTGAATTAATCTGAATACATTAACACAAACAGTCTGATTGCACCTGCTGGTAATCTGATTTTAACTGTGTTAAAAACAGGAAATAGCAAATATTAAAAGATGGCTCTGAGGGTTTTTATTAATCGATGTGAAGTGGAAACTTACAAAAATGAGCTTCATCTTTGTAAGTTTAAATCACTGTAGATGTCACATTTATTTATGGTTTTAGATTCTCATTCACACTGAGGGTCTGGACTGAGGGTCTGGACTGACGGTCTGGACTGATGGTTCAGTCTCTTCTTCAGGTCACGGTCATGGTGTTTGTTGAACCTTCATTTCTCCACAGATGAGTTTAGAGTTCAGCGAGTTCCCCCGTGGCCTCGTGTTGTTTGTGAAAACACGGAACACGTTGACCTCGTGCAGCGGGGTCCTGGTTTCATCCTGGACTCGGTCCTCGGTCCTTGTCTCTGACCACAGACCTGCAGGACCTCTCTGACCTCGGTCCGTTTCCCTCAGAGGACGAGGTCGTCTTATCACAGCAGAGAGATTTACCCTGAACTCTTGCTGATAGATTTTCCTCAGAATCTGCAGCTGCTGGAGAGGACTGTGCTTCAGGAAGAGCTGCAGCAGAGTATTATTGTTTAAAGGAGGTGCAGCTGAAGAAGACAACAATTAAAGATATAGACTTTGAGGATACATACAGTATATATATATATATATATATATATATATGTATATATATATATACATATTATGTTTTAGTCCATAGTCCAGTGGTTCACTAACCTTTAGAGAACAGGTCATCAATTAAAATCCTCAGAAGTCCAGATAGAGAAAAATGAGTTGGAACGTCTGGATCTTCGTGATGTCCAACAAGTTCCAAAATCCTGTACATGTGTATAAATACCTCCACTGAGGAAGTTCTGTTTTC
Organism: Solea senegalensis; assembly: GCF_019176455.1. NCBI lineage: Eukaryota > Metazoa > Chordata > Actinopteri > Pleuronectiformes > Soleidae > Solea > Solea senegalensis. The sequence continues at coordinate 18,298,107 of NC_058039.1, forward strand.
ACAGCAACTTCCCCAAGAATGTTGCCATTAAATGTTTGGTAAGAATCAACGTCACAAAGAACATTTTCTCATACGTCTTATATTGTACACTTGTAAAGAGTCAGTTCCTGACTCAGTTACTGTTGTGGGATCAATAACATACGTGTCTCTATCAATATATCAATCTGTTCATCTGTAAAAGATCCGATCTGAGCAGTTTCTCTGAGTAAATCTGTGTCATGTTTAATTCAGACTTGATATCTGCTCCCTGTGGAGGGAAGTAAAACCTCTTCACTCAGCCTTGAAATCACCCGGCAGTGAGCGAGAGAATCTCCAGGTCATTTATCAGGACTTTCATGAGGCTGCGTGTCAGTCCGGTGTCCGGCATTAAAAACCCTTTATGTGGGGATCTTCAGGATTCTGGCAGCTCCATCTGTCACACGTTCATCAGCCTAAGAGACGCTGCCGTTATCGATTAGCTGACCTACTTCCTCTCCTCTGAGCTGACGGGAAAAAACCTAAGAAAAGTTTCCAACCGCCACCGGAGGCACAGGAGATGGATTTGAACAGCAGTGACGTGAGAATGTGATATTCACTCACAGTTTCAGACGCCTCACATCTACAGCACAACTGTGACTTACAATCAGAGAAGTGGAAATACTTGTGCCACTACATTGAAGCATTGAAGAACACAAACAACACAAACAACACAAACAACACAAACCAGATCCAGAGTCGACCAGGACCAATTTTTCCATCAGAATTTCTTCATTATCATCACTTCATTTTCACCATCATAATCTCTCATCAGCTGTTAGCAGCCAGAATTTTTATTTCTCAACATTTTACTCAAAATTTGATGACATTGCACATATTATATTTGCACAAACTCCTCCCAGAGATTTACTGCGATCAACTTTAAATGTGGTCAGCTCACTGTGGACAAGATGGGGATTAAAAGTTACCAAAATCTCCCCTTAATATCACACGGTGTTGTCTCCACCATCGACGATCTGATCAAAACCACATTTCTGTGATCGATAACCGTGAGCGGCCGGATGAACACAGCAAACCTGCTGCCACCCAGTGGCTGGATTCCACACTGCATCTTAAGTGATGTTTATTACTCAAGACGACTGTCATAGCATTTGCTGCTGCATTGATTCATTTACCTCATGATACCGCCCCATACTTGACGAGTAAGGCTCCGCCCCCACTTTTCTAAATATGGTCACATCCTTTGTTTGTTTTTGAAGCAGAGAATGACGTCACGCCGCGTTGTCGCTCGCGCGAAGAACGACGCATCGTGAGCTCAGGGAACAGTGAATGTGTGGAACATGGAATCCATCTTTATTTCTGTTTTTCTACGCTCACTGACAGTGACGTTCAAGGCCCCTTACAGCAGCCAGGCAAATGTCAGAGGGTTCTTTTAGATGTTTTTTTACGGTTTAAAAACGGCGACAAGTTCAGTTTCTACCGAGTGAAACAACAGCAGAGTCAGAGAGCGAGAGAGAGAGGTTTTTAACCCCTCCCCCAAAAAGAATAAACAAATCTAAAAGGTTTTCTCTGCACGGTGAGAAGAGAAAACAGCAGAGACAGTCCAGCTTCTCTGTTCTTCATTATTTAGCCGAGCTCTGCAGTGAGTCGGGTCAACAGACCGGCTGTGCAGAAGAAAACCGACCGTGGAGTGAAATATTTACACCCCCACATGAGACACACGATGCCGCTGCCGCTGCTGCTGCTCCTCGGTGCCTGCGGCTCCACAGAGACGCGACACATGCTTTAAAAACACAACTGTGTGTTGTTGTCGAATGTTACATGTTTTTTGGTAAATGTTGTTTTTCTAAAGTCTTATTCAGAACTTAAATTCTGAATATTGTCAGAAAAAGGTCGACATTACGAGTCCAGGCTAATGGTGCGTTCCAGTTGTAGTCGGAGGTTGGAGTTTCCCAGCTCATGTAAATGGAATGCAGCGTGATGTAACCCCACGGGAATAATTATGGAACCTCAAAGTACAAACATATGTCGGTCTGGGGTTAGTTTGTGAAATTGAAATTTGGTTTGAGTTTTCTGTCGAGAACATTGTTCTTTTCTGTTGAATGTTACATTTCTGTCACGCTCAGATTCTGATTATCATAATAAGACTAAACTGCCAGTACTGTCAAAAACACTCCATGATCTCCAAGCTCCAATAGTTTGCTGAGGAAAAGTCTCCAGAAATCTTATACTTTAGTACATTCAACAAAAATGTAATGAAATGATTCATTATTAGTCATTATTATATTGTAACACAGATCATAAACTACAATGGCAGGAAGTGAATTACTGTATAATAATTACAATTATTTGTAATTGAAATCACAAATATTTCATACGATTACTCATTGACTCGACTTCTTTTATTTTCATGTGTATCACTGTTTTCATCATTTATTGCAAATTTTATATCAGACAAAATGTTAATTTATAAGCTTATAAATACAAATATGATCCGTGTGAGAATGTTTCTTACAAAAACTGAATTTGGGAATGAGGAGCAGTTTAGCAGTAACACACACACACACACACATGCACACACACACACACACACACACACACACACTCAGGGCCGTGGGCTGAATGAATTCTTTAATATCAGTGTGAAACAAACCAGATATCAGGAATATTTATGTCCTTTTTTCCTCCACTTCTTCTCTCTCTCTCTCTCTCCCCCTCTCTCCATCTTCTCCATCCTCCTCCTCTTCGTCTTCTGCTGCTGCTGCAGTTCAGCTCATTATGGGATGCACTTTACTGTATTTTATGACTCTCTGGGCTTTTTCACGAGAAATTAACAAAAAAAAGGCTGAATGAAAACGTGGTTATACAAACTGTGTGATTCTCTCTCTCTCTCTCTCTCTCTCTCTCTCTCTCACTCTCTCTCTCTCTCTCAAACAGAGGACAATGAAACTATTTATTCACAATATTTTCACTCAAAAAATCATTGTAATCCCTTAACACATCTGTGTCGACTGAATTCTTTTACACTGAGAGAGAGAGGGAGACCAAGAGAGAGAGGGAGAGACAGAGAGAGAGAGGGAGACAGAGAGAGAGAGACAGAGAGAAAGAGGGAGACAGATGGAGAGACAGAGAGAGAGGGAGCGGGTGGTGGAGAGTGATGTTTGGAAGAAATATACTGTAAACAGTCAATCTGGGAAGAGGGTGACAGTGATGGATTGTGTGTGTGTGTGTGTGTGTGTGTGTGTATTTGTGTGTGTGTGTGTGTGTGTGTGTGTGTGTGTGTGTGTGTGTGTGTGTGTGTGTGTGTGTGTGTGTGTGTGTGTGTGTGTGTGTGGTGTTGTTGATCCACTGCTGCCTCCATCACTGAGTTCACATGTTTGATTTAGAGAATTTAAAATCCTTCATTCAGATGAACCTGATCACTGATTTTCTCTGTGGACTTTGGTGTGGTAGTTGTGTATTTATATGCATGTGAGTAGCATTGCTTGTACTTCAAAATCAGATTAAATAAACCTGATTACTTTCAGTTCTTCTACCACCTGACCTTGTCGGTGTTCATCACCACGACAAATGACCGAGCTGTCATGTGACCTGAGCCACAGAGTTACCCAGGTGCCCCTGCTGCGTGAGTTCCACGGCTGTGATCGATGAATGTGTGAAAAATGTCATTATTATTTTGTTGTTGTGTCTTTTCCTGAGGCGGACGTTTTAGAGGAAGCTCAGGTGCAGCTAATTTAACCTTTTTCCATTCAAGTGTCACTAAGTGTTGACTGTGAGGGAGGAAGCGTGTGAACGTGTGAATGTGAGTGTAATCGATTCCACCTGCTCAGATCTCACAGGGAAAGAAAGAAAGAAAGAAAGAAAGAAAGAAAGAAAGAAAGGAAGAAAGAAAGAAAGAAAAAGAAGAAAAGAAAAAGTCCTGCGGTGAATTCACACCCACACCTGTCACTCCTGTGTGTGTGTGTGTGTGTGTGTGTGTGTGTGTCCAGGTAATACTGTTGTTGTGGGGACCTAAACCTGTTCACACAGTCACATTATAGGGACTTGTCTTCCTTGTGGGGACAAAAATCAAGTCCCCACAATGTAAATGACTATATTTTAAGGTGAAGATATGTTTTATATATGGTTAGGTTGAGGTTGAGGTTAGGATTAGGATTAGGATTAGGATTAGGCCAGTAGTGATTGGGTTAGAGTAAGTCTCCAGGAAATGAATGTAAGTCAACGCAATATCCCCTCAGGTCATGAATGTCCAACCTTACACGGCTGTCAGTCTTAGTCAGACTATGACGTTAGCTGGATTAAACTGTCCATGTAAACACACTGAGTGAGCGTGTCTTGTACGACCCCCAAACCAATCACCAGTAATTCATAGGTCATTTGGGAGGCGGGGCAAGGAGTTGTCAATCATTACTGAATTTTTTTTTTTACTTTGTCGTGGTCGTGAAAGAGGCAGAGCTTCTGTCGCCAAAGTTTAATCCACTTAACAGCGTCTTCCTCTTCCTCTTCACCATGTTTATGTCGTCAGAGCGCTCTGTTCTCATGTTGGACAACGTCGTAAGAGACTTCCTTCCATCCCAGACGCCAAATCTGTGTCCTTCACTTATGTTAAAAACTTCCCGTCCATTCATTGTATTGTATTGCATTGAATTTGTGATCCCGTCGTCAGAGCAGCAGAGTGGAATACGCTTATGTCTGTATGTGACGTCGCGTTGAGGAGCACGTCGTCGTAGGAGACTTCAGACTTCTCCCGGACACCAGATCTCTGTCCTTCGCTTATGTTAAAACTTCACGTCCATCCATCGTTCCCGACGTTCACTGGAAATGTGTCGTTGCCGTGGTAGCAGCAGCAGAGAGGAGCGTCCTGCTGTTCCGTCTCCTTCAGACATTTAAAGATGTTTCTCTGTTGTCATTACTATTGGAGTATGAGTGTAGATGAATACGTGAAAGCAGGCGTGTGTCTCACCTCAACATGTGCTGCTTGTGTCGCACCGTGCTGTGTTTTCCCTGAAAACCTGCACACGGAGCACAAACTGAAAAAAGCCCATTAGCAGCATCAGTGTATCAGCGGAGTGAAGAGACCTCCTGCTCCCCCGCGTGTCGTCGAGCCAGGAGTCGTCTGCAGAGCAGGACACGCAGCGTGTGTGTGTGTGTGTGTGATTACATGTTATATATGTGTGTGTGTGTTTGTTTGCTCCGTTTCGTGTTCATTTATTTGTGTCTTTGATCTGCTGATCTGCATGAAATGTGGATTTTCTTCTCCCCTCTCTGGTTAGTGTGTGTGTGTGTAGATTTATAGACATGCCTCCATGCTTTCCAATGGTTTGGGACTGAGCCATGAATCAGCTCGGGCCTGTAATGAATTCTGATGGCCCACAGGAGAGGAAGAGGAGGGAGAGGAGGAAGATGTTGGAGAGGGAGGGGGACGAGGAGGAGGATGAAGGGAGGAAAAAAACAAAGAAAAGAGGTTAGAAAATTGGGGTTGGACTGAAATTGGGAGGAAGTATGAAGGGAAACAGAGAGAGAGGAGGAGACGTTTGAGATGAAGAGTGAGACAAAAAAGGAGAAGAGAAAAAGGATGAAAAGGAAATGGATGTTAGAAAATTGGGGTTGGACTCAAATTGGGAGGAAGGAAGGGAGGAAGAATGGAGAAGAAGAGGAGTAGGAGGAGTTGATGGAAGGAAAGGAAGCACATGGTGAACCATGTGGCTTTATTGATTGACCAAGAAAAACACAATTTAGTCCTCACTCTGACTTCTTTAAAGGCACATTCCTCTGGTTTTCACTTCTCGTCCTTCCCACAGCGACATCATCATACATCGTCTCGTTTGTCTTCTGAATGTATTCATGAATTTAGTTCAAGGCAAAATGAGGTGATACTTCTGTGCTTCTTTTTTGTCAAACTGTGACACAGATTCCTGTGTTTGTTGACTGAACAGCTGATACAGCTGATACAGCTGATAATCAGCTTTATTTTGATTTTATGGCTGTAGAATTGTCAAAAAAGTGAGTTCTTCTGCCCCTTTCTCCAAGATAACTTTTACTTTCCATATCTGCAACGACAGCATGGTCACAGCAGGGTTAACGCAACAGAAAACAAAGGAATAGCTGCACACCATTTAAACACACGTAACTATCTTCAGTCATATCAGTGTTCTACAGAAATGTAGAAGGGAGGGGAACAAAAGAGTTACTGCCGTGTGAACGACCAAATAGATATTAATTTAATAAGCAGTTCCTCAAGTGTACCTAATAAAGTGGTGACTGTAACGCTATAATTGCTTTTCCTTCAATTCTTCATCAACTTTATCGTCTTTGACTTTTGCATCATGAGTCATGACAAAGTCATCTCAGCCAACACCTGTGTGTATCATGACTCAGCACTTTTACAGTGAATAAAATGTTGCACGACCACAAAAAAGTTTCTCGGAGCCGGAGGAATTGAGTCATGATGAAAAAGGCTAGGTTTTTCTCTGGAGCTACAGCTTTAAACAAAACACTGATCACAGGGTGAACTTTCCTCTGACAGCCGTCAGGACCGGACTCACAGATGTCGGCAGAATCCTGTACGCAGCTCATTTATAACATCGCAGCTCTCAGCAGGAGAAGCGGGGGAGGGCGGTCAGCGCCAGCGTGAGAGCAGCAAATCCAATTTATATATAACCCAGATATATTCAAATAGAAAAAACCCACAGTAACGAGAAACTCCTGAGTAACGTGAGTCCATGTAATTAACACACGGGGAAGCAGCGGCGTGCGGAGACTCAAACCCCCAAGGCCACGTTACTGTGCTCAGGTCTGCGGCTAATCTGACCTCGATCTTTTATTATCTTATCTCATCTTATGTCATCTGAACTTATTATTATTATTATCTTATCTTATCTTATAGTTTTCATGGTAAAAACTGTAAAAAAAATGAGTTGCCATCAACATGTCACTTTCGCTTCTACGGTAGCTAAATGCCATGTCATTGGTGTTTGACATTAGCAGCTAACTATAGCCAAATGCTGTGTCATTACTGCTAAATGTTAGCAGCTACTGTACTGAAGTAACTTGTCACCAACATGTCACTTCAGCTTCTGCTGTAGCCAAATGCTTTGTCACTGTTTTGATGACATGGCATTTAGCTTCTAAAATAGCTAAATGGCATGTCATCGCAGTTTGACATTAGCAGCTACTATAGCCAAATGCTGTGTCATTGGTTTTTGATGTTAGCAAATAATGTAGCCACGTGTCGTGTCATCTGTATTTGACAATTACAGCTAAAGTAGCTAAATGCTGTGTCATTGCTGTTTGATGTTAGCAGCTATTATAGCCAGACATTGTGTCACTGGTGTTTGGCGTTATCTACTTCGACTGTGGTTTGTTTTATTTTGAATTTAGACATAATTTAGCAATGGTAAAATCCTGTGGTTAGCTCCTAGCAGCTACTATAGTCAAACAACTTGCTGTGCCATTGATGTTTGACATTAGCAGCTACTGTAGCCAAGCGTCATGTCGTCGCTATTTAACGTTAGCAGCTACGGCAGTCAACGCCCTGTCATCAACGTCACTTTAGCTTCTACAGTAGCCAAATGCTGTGTCAAAGGCGTTCGACATTAGTGGGTGCTGTAGCCAAATGCTGTATCATCAATAATTAACTTGGCTAATGTAGCCAGACAACAAATCAGAGTTTGACGTTATCAACAGCGACTGCAGCTGTTTGATATTAGCAGCTGCTGTAGCACACTGTGGCAAAGGAATTTGATGAAAGCAGCTACTTTAGCCAGATTCCATGGCATCGTTGTTTGAATTAGTGTAGTCACAGACACAATGGCATCAGTAGAATATTTGCGAACTCTGGCTGTAGTAGCGCGTACTTTCAAACAGAGCTACAGTAGCTGCTGTGAGGTTTCCTCACAGACGGAGTTTAGCGCCCTCTTTTGGCTGCTATGCTGGTTCTTCTTCAACTGTTCAACCTTTTAAACAAAAAGCAAAATTAAATCTGACTTCTTTTGCGTGTTGTGAACCCAGCAGGACATCAACGATCGATGTTAAATCGTGCTTGTGATTAAAGAGAAGAAGCACAGTTAATAATTCACAGCTTCATCTTCACTCCACTGTGGCTGTAGTTAAAGAAACATGTGCCATTGTGTTTTTCTGTTTGAGTATTTTCTCCATTTAAATTTCATGTTGGAATGGATTTTTCAACAAAAATCCATCCGTCTTCTTTCTTTATTTCTTCCTGTTCCTTCTGCGTCTCTGGACCTCGTCTCTGTTGCTCAGAGACTGTTTGTGCCGGTCATTATTCCTTTTCACCCTCACAAATCACAAACACATTAGCGCGCACTGCGTCGCATTCAGGGAACAATGAGTGAGACGCACACGCGTGCACCTGCAGAACTCTGTGGGACTGCAGTTATTTGTGCTGCTGATGGAAAGTGTTCTGACAAAGCTTTTCCATGTTTGCTTGAGCAGCTGCAGATGTTTCAAAAGCTCCGCCCCCCTCCTCCGCACCCCCTGCGTGTCCCAGTCAGCAGAATCATGATTGACGATCAATCATGCATTAGCCGCCTTCACACAAGCACAGGAAGACACAAAAAAAACAACCCAAATAAAACAATACTGTGCGGCGTCTTCTTCGCCACGAGCAGCGTCTCTGACAGCTTCCCTTGTTCTGATTCCTCCGAGGTCGTTGTTTGTGTAGGATGCATTTTGTCTCGACAACAGTTTCATTTGCATGCATGTTCTGACACGTTCTCTGCCACAGCTGTTCAATCCAGATTCTTCATGCTGGGTTTGATTAAAACCAATTTAACACCCGGTCCAGCAGCCCTAAACAATCTCACCAACACTGAACTCCAGACAAAAACAAAACAACAACTCTACCTCACTTTTAAAGGAGACTCTCATGGAGAACTCCATGTTTGTCAGCAGTAAATGTCTAATAATTGCACCAACATCACTGTTTGACGTTAGCAAATAACATAGCCACATGTCGTGTCTACTCTGTTTGTTAGCAGCTATTGTAGCCAAATGCCTTTTCATCAACATGTCACTTCAGCTTCTAAAGTAGCTAAATGCCATGTCATTGGTGTTTGATGTTAGCAGCTACTGTAGCCAAATGCTGTGTCATTGCTGCTAGACGTTAGCAGCTACGGTACCTTGTCATCAACATGTCACTTGAGCTTCTACTGTAGCCAAACGCTGCATCATCGCTGTTTGACATTAGCAAATAGCCACATGTCTTGTCATTTGACGTTTACAGCTAAAGTAGCTGTAAATGCTGTGTAATTGCTGTTTGATGTTAGCAGCTACCATAGCCAGACATTGGTGTTTGACACTGGTTTGTTTTATTTTGAATTTAGACATAATTTAGCAACGGTAAAATGTAGTCATATCTCTTCTTTTGTTAGCTCCTAGCAGCTAGTATAGCCAAACACTGTGTCGCTTCTACAGTAGCCAAATGCTACAGAACAGCAACACAGAAATTGAGAGTGTTTATTTGCTGAAATGGAGTATAATATACTTAATAGGTATGTTTGTATAAATGTAGAATCACTTTAAATTTAAAAATCTTTTTTTGTTGCCTTCAGACAAGGGCCTTGTTTAATGGAGGCTGCAGTAAATGAACGGCTAAATTCTTCATCTGCTGCTTTATTTTCGTGTCGAATCTACACCGTTTGTCACATCACGAGTGATGTGACTGAGCATCTGAATAATCTTTTGGATAACACAAGCTGACGGTTGGTCAGGACTTGGCACGATGGTGATGGTGATATCTGACCGTTCAGAAAGTGTTTTTGTAATTACCTTGTTGAGACTTTGCCAAGAAACGAAAGGTGAGACGTGAATTGGTCTTGTAAATGTATAAACACTTTTAGAAACGGCAGGATGTTGTTCTGGTGCTGACCAAAACTGATGTCGGACATTTAGTCTGACAGGTTCTTAAACTTGGCAGGTCTTTCTTTATCAGCCCTGTGTTCTGGAGAGAATCACAGAAAAGACAAAAACAATTTCATGATAACTTTAATCAATGCAGAGAAAAAGAGAAAAATGAATCCAAGAGCGAGACGTGATTTTCCTGATACTGATGAGAAAATGGGTCACTGCACAAAATATAAGCTGAAAGAGAAGAAAACGAGTCAGGTTTTTATCACCGGAAATCAAATTTTACAGCATCAGTCAAACGTGGTTCAATTAGAAAAACTGGAAAATAGCAGTTTCTTCTTTTCTCTGAATCCCTGATGGTCTCTTCTGACCGTTGTCCCATTCAACAGCGGGCAAACAAAATGTTTAAATAATACCTGCACAGTGGAAGTGGGAGGATTCAGCGTTTTTCCTCCACATGAACTTTCAGCTGAGGCAGAGATGCTGCCAGTGTCCTGCCAGCTGTCTGGCTCGGCTGCCTGGCGGCTCCACAGTCGCCACGCTGCTGCTTCACATTCTCTGTGTTTCCACGGCTGATGAGTGTCAGCAGCTTGCTCCGGCACAGACGCCAACCGCCCGCAGCCGTAGCCGCAGCCAATTCACGTATCTAATGTCTGTAGCATAGCAGGTATGATTCACATGCTTTCTGCACCAACAGCCTCGATCACACGTGCACTCAGAATCTGGCAATGTTTATTTATTTATTTATTTCGACCCCTACTGTCTGTTAGCACAAAAACAGCCTTGCAAGATTTGGGCTGTCGAGACCTCATGCTGTGCTCACTTGACGTCCATCGCGTCTATCCTGCCATGGGACATCTTGTACATTTTAGTAAGAAGCTTTTCTTTTCACCATCGACCAAAGCATTGTTGCACTCTGTTGTGGAAACGTCTGCAGAGAACATCGGTGAAGGTTCTCAGTCATCCAGGTCATAGTCTTCTTCAATAGTTAGCTGTGGACGACTGGACTTGCTTGAGTTAATTTGAAGACGTTTCACCTTCTTCTCCTTCTTCACTTCTGAATAACTAGTAGCCTACATGGTTAGTTTGGTGTCACTGTGAAACCACTACAGATGATCCAGAACGCAGCGGCGCACCTGGTCTTCAATCAGCCTATCATGTAACCCCTGTTCATTGAGCTCCACTGAATTCCCTTAGCCGCCCGCATCAAATTCAAATCACTGATGCTAACCTACAAAATACACACTGATGCTAGCCTACAAAGTGCTTCATGGGTCTGCTCCCACCGACTTAAATGCTCTCCTAAAGACTTATATTGCCCCTCAAAGTATTGGTGCCAACACCACGCTCAAGACAATCCAGACTCTTTTCGTGTGTCGTTCCACACAGGTGGAATGATCGACCGAGCGCTAACAGAACAGGGTCTGTCAGAATCCTGTCTTTCTTCAAGAAGCTCTTGAAAACCCAGCTTTTCAAAGAGCATCTTCTGTCGTAGCACTTACCTTACACTTACTCCCTTCCTTGCACGATCTCTTTCTGCACTTGGATCCTGCTAAAAGCTTAAATAAAATGTTCTTCCCACTAGATGTCAGAACTGCAGAAGCCTCTTGGATGAGCGGTGAAATGTCTTCAACTCAACTCAAGCAAGTCCAGTCAGGATGCATGAGTGACACAGTGACACTGTCGCATGACTCCAAAGTAAACGGTGAAACCCGCCGAGTTGTGTCCGGATGGTCACAGATGGTGTCGTGAAACCACACAAGATGGCGGTGGTTTCTTCTCTGCAGATGTTTCCACAAGAAATGTCGTAGAGCTACAAGTGTTCCCCCTCCATTGCGCTGGCAGGTACGCGACGTCATCTGGAGAATCTCAGCGCTGACTGGCCATTGCGTTAGCGCAATATGTAGACTCGAACAATGAGCCTGAACACTGAGAGTGGCACGTGGCTCTTTCTGCATCAAGCCCTCGTTTATTTCCACGATCCACCTTCATTATCTGCTTTTTTCACTTTTCCACTGGCACGACAAGTCACGCCGGGATTTAGAAAGCAAAGACTTCCATTTCTCGTCGGACCAGAACCACGTTGTCCTGTGTTTTCATCTCATAATAATAATAATCATAACTGGAAAATAATTGGAATCACAAACATTGACGTGATGTTTATTTTATGACCATCATGATATTCAGTTCCGCCTGGATTTATAGGCTGACGTCACATCTTCCATCCATCGTCTACTGCTTTATCCTCCACATGGAGACATCGGTCTAGGAGTTACGGTATGCGTGCCAAATCATCGCTGACAGGATTTGGCACGCATACCGTAACTCCTAGACCGATGTCTCCATGTGGAGGATTTGTCCCTTAGTTGTATTGATCGCTGGATCATTTGTGTTCACTGGCTCAAAGGATGTTCTCCATCTCCTCCCTAACATCTCAACATCTCAATGTAGACCACCATGTTTGGGCGATGTCCAACAAGAGTTCATGAAGACGAAGAACTGACCATAACTCATGAGGACTTTTGTGTACCGTGTGTTTTCCTGAGGCTCGTACAGTAGTTGCTTCGTCCCCCTCGATGTATAATGCTAAAGGCTTTTGTTGCTTGGCGTTATCATAAATAAACGGTAACAGTCACTGGGTGGAGCGTAAAGCAGAAAGAGGCTACGACAGCAGAATGATTGTGTTTTCCGGATTCTTGGTTGGTATCCATTGGGGTTCTGGCGTATTTGTATGTTTGCTTAATGTGGGCCATCAGTAGCAGATCACCAGTGCCACCATTTCTCAGATGAAAGTGTAGATTTTGAGCTGCCGGCCCCCTGGGAGGCAAAACAACCCCAACATTTCTCTTCTTGTTGTAATTATTTGGCTTCTTCACTGAATTCCAAGTGTGATTACTCCGTCGTTCACCTCAGAGAGTTACCGACAAATTAAACCCACGTCAGACGGTTCTGGTTGAACTGACGCACATTCATGTGGAACAAAAAAAAGAGGCTTTTTAGAAAACATGGCATCGTCTGTGTTTGTGGTTTAAAAAAACCTTCACAGATATTTTATATTCATCTCAAAGTTGATGAATATAAAGTCATCTCAATGTTCACATCCAGTGACTCTGGTCCCAAACAGCCTCATACATCTCATACATATGGAGATGTGGTTTTGGTAAAAATAACAAAAAAATAGCATGTGCTCCTTCTATCACTTCATCTTCTCCAGCAGCTCTTTCTCTGCTTCCTTATTCTCCTTGTAGCGGCGGTGAAGTCTCCGCGGTGCTGCTCCTGCCGGCTCCTCTGGGCAGATCCACACTCCGACCTCAGTCTGTGCTCGGCTGTGGAAACAAAAAAATTAATTTGTTGGATTTGAAAACCACTGTTCCCCGACTTCCCGTCTCTAAGGAAACGACCTGACCTGCATATTGGGCTTTTTTTCCTTCTCCCTTTTCAGCCACAAACCCTTTGCTGTGCTTCTCTCTGAGCCGCAATGATGCAGCATATATGTATAGATATTTTTATATATACATATGTATATGTGTATATATATATGTATATGTATATATGTATGTATATATGTGTACATACATACATATGTATATGTGTAACACCATTTAGTTACACACAGTGTAATTCCACATTTTTTGAGTGTAACAATGTTGAGCTATACCGTTTGAATGAGTTGTATTTTGGTGTAGTTCCTTATTTCTACCAGCAGGGTGCGCACACAAGCGCTAATCAGGTCGCACTTCCTTTGTTTTTTTTCCCGGGCTTGTTAGTTTTTTTATTCGCGCACCGACGCTAACGAGCACAGTCACGCTGTAGCTAGAGCAAGTTAATGCTGATAATTAGGTAAAGAGTGGATAAAACATTATTTTGTTTGGCGTTATTAGTTCTGAAAGGTATCCGCACCTAGGAGAAGGTGTTTTGTGTTGCCGGACATCGTCATTTTTATCGTGTTTTGTCGAGAGAAAACTCCGGTGAGTAGTAGTCGTTAGCGCTTAGCATAGCATGCTAACGGCTAAGAACCTTGGCTAATAAGAGCACCAGCTTACATGCGTGGAGAGTGTGACGTCAGAAGCAGCTTCTTGGAGCATCTGGAGAAAGCACATCTATAACAACAAACAGATAAGAAACAAAATCACACACACTGATTTCGGACAAACTGTGGTCACTGACTTGTCTGGACGGTTTACTTTATTGGACTTTTTTTAATTTCATTTTTACTTTGAACAGCATTCCTTGTGTACTGTACATTTGTTTATTTTGCTGTTGTTTACAACTGAGGTTGTTATTGATAAATTCTTTTGTTATATGAAAACATATATAAATTCAGTCATAGCTGAACTATTTCCTGTTAAATTGAAGACTGGCTTCCTGCCATTAAATAGTTTTGTTGCTTCTTTCCTAACTGTTGTCCATGTCTATTATATCCTCCCTGAGCAAAACTATATCTTCTGCTTTAGCCTAAATCTCTCTATAGTTCATGTGCAATAGACATTTTATTGACAGGCATTTTACTTTTTCTCCTTTTGTTTATTTCACATTATTTTGTGAGTAAAGAGTTAAAACAAACATGGATATTGAACAAATGTATAGTATTAATGCAGAGCAGTTCATTTGTATTATTGGGCTAACCAAAACAGACACTGGTGCTGATGTCATTGCTTCATTAAGAACATATGGTAATGTACTAAAGTAGTGTGGCTTCAAGCTCCAGAAAAAGTGAAAGCAGCCATTGTAGAGTTTGCTACAGATGCCATGATGTCAATGTTGGAGCTAAATCTTCCTCTTGAGATTCCAAGTGTGAACAATCCTTCAGTGAACTGGCAGGCAGATAGTATTAATGCACTTACACATACTACTAGCCTTGCTTTAAGCAGTAGCAGTGAGTCTTCTGATGAGTGTTTGCTCTGAACACAGCACCACAGCTCATGTGCAATAGACATCCGTTACATATACATATATATGTATGTGTATGTATATACACATACATACTTTTCCAACAGGAAACTGAAGTTTGTAAACCACTCACTCTCCCACACCAAAGCCCATAGAGAAAATCAGTGATTTTAACATCACACACACGGGAGTTGTTGATCCACTGCTGCCTCATCACTAAGTTCACATATATTATTTTTTCAATTCAGCTAAAATATCTCTTTAATATTAATCTGCAACATCTTAATTTTGATGTCGGCGTAAGTTTGAATTTTTTAGGAACACACACACACACACACACACGGTGCATTAAGAGTGCGAGGCGTCGCCTTGACTGAAAACCTTTGCATATTTTTAGATTTACAGGAGCAGTAAATAGGTGGGATGAGTCGGCGCTGGTTGCGTGTGGTTTTACTCACGTTGTTTATTGGAGACTAAGTGCTTCATAACAACCTCCTAAATCAACAGCCGCACTTGAGGTTACACTCGCAGGCGTGTGAGTGAGTGAGAGAGGGAACCACGTCGTCGATCACATTTAAACACGACACATGAGGCGCGGGGGTGGGAAAAGTCTAATTATTGTCTTGATTTGAATAATACTGGCCTTTTAAATTTAGTATCATAATTTATCGTCCGTCAGCACCTTTTTCCTCTGAGTTTGTGCTTATTAAAGATAAAATGAACATTTAGCTTCATTTCAACATCCATGTAGACGAAGGCAATATTAACTCTACATTTATTATGATATTAGGTTTATTACATTGACGGATAAAAAAAATTCTAAAATGTATAATTTGAATGAATGATAATAAGTTACAATGATACTGGAGAAAAGAAACATCCACATTTAGCTGTTCTAATAAAACTGGACATAAATTCAATTCAAGGACAAAATGTTATTGTTATTTAAATAATTGAAAAGATTTCTGTATAATTAAATGTTGGTGAAACTTTTCACCCTCTTTAATCATTCACATTTTTGTCACGTGACACGCCCACGCTGCATTGATTTGTTTTACGTGAAGACAGACGGAGACAGCAGTGACTCTGGGTCAGTAAAGTGAGACGAGTGGATGGAAGGCAGCCAAGAATGTTTTCATTTCAGAGTGAATTTTACTGCTGCTAAGTCAGGTCTGATAGTTTTGCCTGTTTTCACGCAGCAAACATATAATGTTGCATCGTTTCTGTTCGGTCTCTTTGTGCAACATTAAACAAAAGAATTGTACAAATTGCATTTCGTTTCTTCAGTTGAAAACGTGACACAGGGCGGGGTAGTGGGTAAAATTGTTGCCTTGCTGCAAAAAGACCACGATTCACAACCCGGTCCGAGCAAAGGCCTTTCTGCGTGGACCCACACATCCCCTGTCTCCTCCCACTGTCCACAAACATGCAGCAGTTAACTGGACACTCTTAGGTACAGGGGTCTAAATTTGCGGCCCGGGGGCCACCTGCGGCCCACCAGTCCATGTCCTGCGGCCTTATACACTTATTTTGAAATAATTAAATTGAACATTTAATTATAAATAAGCCTGTCTAGTGTTTATTTGTATATTTTGTTTTAATGTTTGTGTTTTTGTTATTTACAGATTCATTTTACATCATAATTATGTTTTTTTTTCGTTGTGAACTATATATCAAAACAAACACTTTTACTTTGAAGTATTTGTAATTGCAACATCATGACGGATTATCAAGATATTTTCATTTCTAATCACTAAACCGTTCATTTTTCCCTCCTGACCAGACTAGAAGTTCACTGGCCCCCAGGTCATTTTGAGTTTGAGGCCCCTGCTCTAAGGCGTGACCCCACCTTTCCTCAGTCAGCTGGGATTGGCTCCACCTCCCTTGACCCTCACGTAAAGGACAAAGCGGGAGAAAATGTATGAATGAAACACTGACTGTGTCTCCTCTGTCTCTGCTTCCTCCTCAGCGTCTCCTCTCCTCACCAGGTGAAGCCCTGTGACCCGCTGACGCTCCCCCATCCTCCCCTCCCACCCCACCCCCTCCCACAGACATCACCCACTGTCCCCACCTCCCACCCAAACCACCTGGCCTTCGCACCTGTCCGTCCTCATCCGACCACTGCCACTGGTCCCTCTTTTACCCCATGGTGGCCCCACGGCCTGCCCTCTCACTGCTATTGGCTGTCCTGGCCTGCACGGGGCCCGCACGCCCCTCGCCCCCCCTGCTGCTCCGGCCCCGGGAGAGAGAGAGGGACTCGGGTGGCGTCAACATTGCCGTGATCCACTCGGGCACCTCCCTACTCCCGGAGACGGCGGTGGTGGGAGGCGCGGGGGTCGGTGAGCCGGGGCCGGGGCCAGGAAACGGTCCAGGAGGAGGAGAAAGAGGCGAGAGAGGCGAGAGAGGCGAGAGAGGAGGAGGAGCAGAGAGAGGAGGAAGGGGAGTGATGGACACAGCTTCACTTGCAGGAGTGGCTGCGATGGCCGGGTTCTCATCCTCCATATCATCCCTGTCTCTGGCGGCGCTGGTGGGGGAGACGGTGATGACACCGTCGGGTCAGGCCAATGTCATCTACCTGGCCGTGAACGAGAGCAGCCCGGGCAGTTTACTGCTGCAGCTGTGTGAGCTGCTGGCCACCACACCACTGCAGGTACACACACACACACACACACACGGCCATGTTTCACACATGTTCACAGACTTTTCCAACAGGAAGCTAAAGTTTCTCTCCCACACCAAACCCCATACAGAAAATCAGTGATTTTAGCACGCATGCACACAGGAGCTGCTGTGTCACACGTGGTGTTAGCTGTTAATGTTAGCATCCGTGCCCAATAACCTATACTGTCATTCTGCATTATTTATTAATTACATTAATATTAGTATTAGCATGTCAGCATGTAACTCATCTGTTTTGCAGCTTGAGACAGTGTGAAAACGAAATGACTGCCATCAGATTTTAGCCAGCCTTTAATTCAATATTCAATTTTAAAACGTACGACTACAATGTAGTTTTATTATGTGGTTCTCTTCATTCATTCATTCATTCATTCATTCATTCATTCATTCATTCAGTCATTGTTTCACAAACTGTGCTGTCATTCATGTCCGTGTTTGTTCATGCAATCATTAATTCCTTCATTCATAGTTTGACACGTGTGGTGGAACTTCATCTGCGTGACGATTCCCATGAAGGTAATAATTCACACGACATTCATTCATTCATTCATCTGTAGGAATATACATCATGCAAACTGTGTGTGTTGATTTATTTTCATGTCAGAACAGTGACAAGGACGCGTCACAATCATCATAAATCAAAAAAAAAAAGTGATATGGACTCGTTTAGGTAGCAATGGCTGACTCTCGTCCAGGTTGTGTGTGTGGGTGTGTGCGTGCGTGCGTGCGTGCGTGTGTGGATGATTTGCATATGAAATGCTTCCCGGTGAGGATTGAGCTGTCGGCTACACTTAGCTTCAATTTACCGCCCGGAATCAGTACAAGAAAACAAGCGTAAGGTCATGAAGATGCACTCGAGTCACAGGCCTGTATCATTACGTGGAGTCGAGGCAATTTCCACAACTTTGTTGTTCATGTTTTCAGATTTTTACCACTTAAAAATAACCTCATTAAGTCTACGATATCTTAAGAACATGTTCATGTCTTTTTTTCACTGTTGGACAGACTTTCCCAACAGGAAACTAAAGTTTCTCTCCCACACCAAACCCCACAGAGAAAACCATTGATTTAAGCTGGTGGGGACAGAGGAGCTGCTGGTCTACTGCTGCCTCGTGTGGTCATTTTGTGTCACTACAGTTAAACCAAATGAAGAATTCTAGATGCCCAAGTCACAAAATAAGACATTAGAAGTTAGTGATGGAGGCAGCAGTGGATCAACAACTCCTGTGTATGTGTGTGATGTTAGAATCACTCTCTCTGTGGGGTTTGGTGTGGCAGAGTGAAAAGTATATAAACTTTGGATTCCTGTTGGAAAAGTCTGTCTAACAGTGACATGTAGACTTAGACTTAGAATGGGTTAGCCGTGGATCAGTGGTAGACGGGGTTGTCTTCCTATTGTAAGGTTGGGGGTTTGATCACGAGCTACACTGCACTACATGTTGACGTGTGCTTGGGTAAAGACTCTGAACTCCTGACAGCTGTGCTGGCAGCGTGAGAACGGAGCTGATGTGTGATAGAAATACTGAATACTGTATCCATGAATGTGTGAGTGACAAGTGCTTTGACTGAACTGTAACGGTGCTATGTGCACTAAATTCAGACCCACTCAATAATAACACTACTCTAGTACATTTCGTGTCAAGGTTGCACAGTTTTATTCAAAAAAATGGTCCTCAAAAATTGTCTTCAGTCACATTTTTATCTGCACACTCGTCAGAGCAGCACAGCAATCACATTCATGACATAAATAAATAAAAAACAGCATCTGAAGTTCTTCATTAAACCTCTGAAACCCTTTCGGAAATATTCCGTTTGTCTCGCAGTGGAGACGTTTGTCAGAGAAGTGAAGTCATTATCGGAGTGTCAGCTGTCGTGTGTTCCAGGGTGTATAAACCAAACAGTAAAACTCTGTTGTAAGACTCTGATGTAACTGTTTCACACTCACACACACACACACCCACGTGTCGTTCTTACTGCAGGGTTTGGTGTTTGAGGAGGAGAGACCGCCGCCGCCAAACCGCGCCCCTCTGGCTCCCATGCTGGAGTTTGTCTCCGCCCAGACGGGGGTCCCCGTGGTCGCTGTGGGGGGCGGGGCCAGCCTGGGACGAGAGCCACAGGTAAAAAACAACAGCAACAAAACATTTCTGAATGTTGCGTCATCTTTTTTTTTTTGTCTTTTGTTAAATTTTTTAAATGCCAGTCGTAATAGTTTCTTTATTGTTGTTGTTATTGTTATTATTGTTATTATTATTATTATTATTATTATCATTTGTGAAAGTCCCGAGCGACAAGAAAAGTGGATTTTAGGCAAATGTCTAAATGTTTACTGAACAAAACCTTCACAACTTTAATTGTTTGACGTGTTCAGACAATGATTACCTCGTTTTTTTTAACTGTTAGACTACGTTTTGTGACTAAAAATCTAAATTTGTAAACCACTCACTCTCTCACACCAAAGACCACAGAGAAAAGTGATTTTAGCTGCGGGGACACAGGCGCTGCTGGTCCTCTGCTGCCTCGTGTGGTCACTTTGTGTCACTGAGGCCAATCTGAATCAAGGATTTTAAATGCAGAATTTACAGAATTTGAACTTAGTGACAGAGGCAGTTCCTGTGTGTGTGATGTTAAAATCACTGATTTTCTCTATGGGCTTTGGTGTGGGAGAGTGTGGCCGTTTCTCAATACTCAAGTATATACTTGAGAAGTACGCTGGGAGTATATACTTGCCAAGTACGGGAGTACACAAGTATGTGGTTGTTTCTCAATACTCAAGTATGCAAGTATGTATGTATTGTTCTGCTGTTTGAATGGTGGCTGGTGCCGAGTGCTGCAGCCTCATTAGCGCCACCTACAGTGTTGATAAATGAACATATGAAATACTTTTAATAAATGCATATATATGTTGTTATTATTTTTACATTTTAAATATTTATAAATATAGTGCAGCATTAAGTAGTGTAGTGTATATGTATGTATGTGTATATATATATATATATATATATATATATATATATAGAGAGAACTCACGAACATATATATATATGTGTATATATGGAGAGAACTCACGCACACACGTGGAGAACATGCAAACTCCATGCAGAAAGGCCCTTGTTCGAACCCAGGTCTTCTCGCTGCAAGGCGAGAGTGCTAACCACTACACCACCGTGTGTCCTGCGACTTTAATGTAAATCTAAAATTCAAAGTTAAAATAAAACATTAATAATATACAAACTTTCAAACTGTCAGGTCAAAACGTTTCCATTAAAAACAAAATAACATGTCAACAACAAATCTATGGATCACACCGAGCATCTAATGACAGCGACATCTGAGCCAGTGGATCATTTCATCAGGACAGGCCGAGGTAACGCTGCTCTGTGTCTGATGTAGCGACGCTGGTTCTCTCGGTAAAATCAGGATCTACTGCAACAGATTTAATTGACTTTGTGTCCGTGAACACAACATTAACATTAACATTAGCATATTATCTTTGTCCTGTTTACAATATAGTCAATAAATCCATCTGCAGCTGTGGTCTGCGTCCTCTCGGCTCTGTTTGGGTCTTAACTGACTCCTCAGGGTGATATTTTGTCTCCTTAGCTGCTCAGTGCTCCTCTAACTTCATCTGCTGTTTGGGAGGAAGTGCACAGTGGCCTCTGTAAGTGCTTTCCTGCCAAAAAGCAGAGATGCTGTGTGACAGCAGTGAGAGGAGCAGTCGCCAGGAACAAAACAAAAACACCAGCAGCTGAAAAGGATGTAACCGAGGGCTGTGTGTCATCACCCCGAGAGACGGGAGAACTCATCTGGTCAAGGTGGAATTTATTCCATAAGACGTGAGGCTCAGACCTCAGCGTTTTGCAGTAATGATGAAAAACTATTGAAATGTTGTCAGAGTCGTCGTCAGAAATGTTTTTATCACTGAGAAGAGTTTGGACACATGATGTCAATGCACTGTGGAAATCTTCATTCAGAAAATAACCAATCAACTGAGGTTAAAGCAGAACTCTGCAGGACGTTCATCCTGATTTTATGGCTGTAGAATTGTCCAAAAATGTTCCAAGATAACTTTCACTTTACTGTCTTGTACTGTTACGTACTGTCCCGCACTGTTCAGTACTGTCATGTACTGTCCCGTACTGTACTGTCTCATACTATCCTGTACTGTCCCGTACTGTCTCATACTGTCCCGTACTGTCCTGTCCCATACTGTCACCTGCAGCTTCACCTTGTTTCCTGTTTCATTTCGGCTCATTGTTACAGACTCAATTATCGTTTTCTCTCTCTCTCTCCCTCTCTCTTCGCTCAGCTGGTTAATTTGTGTCTCGGGTGGTTAGAGATGTGTTTTCTAACGGATGGTGATAAATAGATGAAGCTAACAGAGCAGCTCAGTCTGACAGCAGAGAGATTAAATAATCTGTTTTAAAGTGGATCTTCCTGACAGAACACGGCTGACAAGAAACAAACTCTCACTCTCGTCACATTAGATCACGTTTCTACGACGACACGGGTGGAAATAAAGCAGAGGTTATAGACTTTAACTTGTTCTACAATCTCAGAGGTCAAGCTATAATCTGAGATTAACAATATAGAGGTTGTTTTCAGTTATTATTGAGCTGGAAAAGCTTCACTTGATTGAGCCGTCACTTTGTTCCACCTGTCACCTGTGTATGAAATGAAATTATCTTTGGGAATATGACGAGTCTTACGCTCAGGTCTGTGTCAAGGCTCGCGTCTGTGTTGACGCTCAGGTCTGTGTCGACGCTCAGGTCTGTGTAGACGCTCGCGTCTGTGTCGACGCTCAGGTCTGTGTAGACAGGTCTGTGTAGACGCGCCTGTCAGGTGTCAGGTAGAGCCGCGCCGTAGAGACGCTCTGCAGAGGCCCAGCCAGGCCGCCTGTGTTGACGCCAGGTTCAGGTAGACGCCGCCTGTGTAGACGCCAGGTCGCCGGCCTGTAGACGCCGTGCTCAGGTTGACGCCGCCTGTGTAGACGCCACGTCGACGCCAGGTCTGTGTAGCCACGCCAGGTCCGACGCCACGCCAGACGCATTCAGCGGCCAGGTTGACGCCGCCTGTGTTGACGCCAGGTCTGTTTCTGACGCCAGGTCTGTGATGTTTCGCCAGGTTCGTGTCGACGCCAGGTTCGTGGTGTAGACGCGGCCTGTGTTGACGCCAGCCAGGCTGTTCCCGACGCCAGGTTCGTAGATGCTCGCCTGTGTCCACGCCAGGTCTGTGTCGGCCAGGTTCGTGTAGACGCCCGCCTGTGTTGATCAGGTCTGTGTGACGCCAGGTCAGACGCCGCCTGTGTTGACGCCAGTCTTGTGTAGACGCCAGCCTGCCACGCCAGGTCCGTTGACGCCAGGTGAGAGGTTGACGCCAGGTTCTCTGTAGACGCCAGGGTCGACGCCGGCCGTCTGTGTGCGGGTCGTGTCAGACAGTGTGTGTGTGTCGCCGGGTCGCTGGGTCAGGTCAGGTCTTGTCCGCCAGGTCTGTGTAGCCGCGGGTCCGGTCGAGGTCTGTGTCGACGTCGGGTCTGTCGACGCCGGGTTCGTGTGTGTAGACGCTGGTCCGCAGGTCTGTGTCGACGGTCTGTGTCGACGCCGGGTCTGTGTCAGGTCTGTGTCGGGCTGGGTTCTCAGGTCAGGTCTGTGTCAGGTCTGTGTCGCGGGGTCTGTGTCAGGTCTGTGTCGACGCTGGGGTCTGTGTCAGGTCTGTGTCGACGCTGGGGTCTGTGGCGCTGTGACGTCCCTCGCTCACTCGGCTGGGATTTGACAGATATGCTGGATGTTGTATGTACAGTCTTGTACTAGATTACATTAGATTAGGTTAGATTACACGAGATTAGATGTGATCAATTTTGATGGATTGTATTGGACTATATTGGATTTCATGAAATTAGACTGGATTACACTGAGATTGTATAAAATTTGATGAGATTACGCTGCATTAAATTGGGTGAGATTGGACTAGATTACACAGGATTAAATTGAATGAGATTGTACTAGGTTACACTGTATTAGATTGATACTGGACTGGATTACACTGGATTAAATTGGATGAGATTACACTAGATTAAATCTGATTTTTTCCTCTTCCATGATTCACACGTTCACGCAAATTATGTTACATTTCATCAGATTTTCCCGCCGTGCTCTTTTGTTTTTGTTTAAAGTAAAACAACCATAGAAGAATATCCGATCGCAGTGATGTCGCCTGACGCTCAGACATGAAGTGGCTCGTCTTTTCAGATTAGTCATGATTGCAGCAGCAGGGAGGAGGAGGAAGAGGAGGAGGAAGGATGTCATTGTCTCTTTCACTGACACTGAAAGCCTCATTCACACACCAAGGACGCCTTTGACATGCAGACTGTTTTATTCTCGGAGCGGAAACTGTGTGAGAACAATAGGAACTGGGGTTTATGTAACTATTGTAAAGACACACACACACACACATGTGCTTACAGAATTTAGAATGTAGGATTTTCAAACTGCAATCCATGAAATATTAAACACTGTGTGTTACCAGTGTTCAGTTTATGCAAGATGAGTTTAAACTCAGCAGGAAGTGAACGTACATCACACCAATCCTGGAGTCTCTGCGTTAATTATCTGTGAGCACCGTCCACAGACGCGTCCACTCGCTAGGAATTGAACCCACAACCCTTGAAAGACAACTCACCCTACCACTGAGCCACCACACACTCAGGTCATCTTCATATTTACCTGATTTTATGAACCTTCTAGAACCTTCAGACCTTCATGGATGTTCCTGTGTCTGTGTGATGGACATCCTTGGACATAAAATGCAGTACACTAGGGGGAGTATAGCCTTTGTGGAGATGTGGTTGATTTGCACAGGAGCCGTGTTTGTCTTCTCTGTCTTTCAAAAAGCCAAGTTCTTGTCTCCAGTAATAAACAATAGTATGTTATGTTAATGTTGGTTCTTGTATCTCAGAACAAAGACGAGCAGGTAGATGTTTGTTCTAACATGTCGTCGCGGTCGTCCTCTCTCATGTGTCCTTCAGGAGAGCGGCTCCATCTACCTGCAGTTCACCTGCTCCACCTCGCTGCAGCTGGAGGTCATCTTCGAGGTGCTGGAGGAGTACGACTGGACTGCCTTCTCCGTGGTGACCACGCGCCACCATGGCTACGAGGACTTCCTGGCCATGGTGGAGGGCATGACGGACGGCTCGTTCATCGGCTGGGAGAAGAAGAGCGTGGTGGTCCTCAACGTGACGGATGACCCGGGCGGGGCGCGGACCAAGAGGCTGCTCAAGGACAACGAGGCTCAGGTGACAATGAGTGTTTTTCTGTTGTTTTATTGACCTTTTTCTAAATGAATGTCGACTTTCAGGACCAGTTCACTGGTTACCAGGTCGTTTTGAAAGTCCTTGTTACTACTTTGAGGGCTTTAATGGTCAGGCTCCTTCATACCTCGCTGATCTGCTGAACCTTTACTCCCCCAGACTCAGGTCAGCAGATCAGAGGCTGTGAGTTCTGGTTTACACACATGATTATTGTAGATGAAACACAGTTGACACACGACAAACAGTTGTAGTAACTTCATAGTTCCTCCTCAATGTGGGCGGAGTCATCACAGCTTATCATGATATTTCATAGAACCTGATCCCATAAATGTTTAAATCCAGGGTCCAAGTACGACCAGAGGAAGCTCGGGTACCTCTGGCACCAGAGTTTGAGAACCATGGGGGCAAACAAAGCGATTAATGACATTTAGGAAGTTTTTGAGAACATAAAATGTGTATTTTGTAATAATCGGACGATAATTAAAAATGTTCCCGGTGAGTTTGTGCGGCAGAAAACAACCATGACACACGCAATGATTAAAGTGAGTGTGTTCTTTACAGTAAGTCAGTCAGAGAGAGACGTTCCCACTCACTGCTCTCTCTATTGTTCCCTCTCTCTCATCAGTCATTAACTCATCTCAAAATCAAACGCCGTGTACTTCATTTAAGCCTGAAATTAAAATGACTGTGGCGTCTCCCGCGGGGACGTCTGTCTTCATGAGTCCTGACAGCGTTATGCTGCGGCTCATTCAAAATTATTTATCTTTACGTCTTGTTTTAATGCGTCTCTGAAGTGCCGTGCTGTGGACGCCGCGCGCTGCTGCTGCACGGACCATTTATTTTACTTCAAAAAGCTGCACTCAGCCAATTATCATAGCGCGCCGTCAGCTGACGAGCAGGTGTGAGGTTTTGTTTTCAGCTGTTTGAGGCGGGAAAGTTTATCGTGAGTGCTGCAACATAAACTATAAATGTAGTCATTCATTCATTCATTTCTGAACAAAAAAAACATTAAAAGTCTGCACTGCATCTAAGGCAGAGCAGTTTTGACATGTTTTCTGATCTAAAAACAGAAACAAGCTCCAACATCTAACAGTTACTCTCATCTCATGCTACGTTCACACACGATCCTGAGACAAATGGCGTTAATTTTGTCGCAGGATCATTTTGTACATTTGGGAATTAGATTTGTGTTAATATTTTAAAACAACACTTTTAAAGAAGCAAATAAAATCTGGATTTAATCATTCAAAATTGTTCTTTGGGTTCCGTGATTTGTTCTTTGTGCCGTGGGTTTTTGTTTATGGGCATGTGACATGTGACAGAATAATTGTAAATATCTAACTTATAATTTGACAATTATTTTGTCACATGTCGAAATGGAAAACATGGGGAACGAGTTCCAGACGCACAGCGACTCCAAGCCCATGATGACTTCCTGTTATTGAGCTGTCAGTCCAAAACTCAGTAGCCAATCAGCAGGCAAATTCCTAAGGCCCGTCCACGAATAAAAAACAAATCAAATCACGGAGCACAAAGAACAAGTGCATTTTCAAACAATAAAATATAATATTTTTGAATGATTATATCCAGATTTTATTTGCTTCTTAAAAAGTAGATGAAACAAACATCACGTCACTGGTTACTGTGCTCAGCAGGGACGTCAGTTCCGATGCGTTCCTGTTGGGAAGTCAGGAACTCTTCCGCTAACTCACATATGTCAGAGTCAAGGCCCGCGGGCCGGATCCGGCCCGTGAATGAGTTATCTCTGGCCCGCGGGATGATATTTAATTACTATTAAAACCGGCCCGCAGTATTATGTGCCCGCAGCACCATAATACTACAAATCCCAAGATGCACTGCGAGTGCATTGGCGCGTACCGAGTGCCCGCAAGCGGCACAGTCACAGTGTCCGTGAGCGCTGCTGAGTTTGCGCGTTTCATCCCCGACACAATGCCTGAGCTGCGCACCCAAGTTGCTCGCACGCTGTCTATGTTTGGCAGCACATACCTGTGTGAACAACTGTTTTCATTGATGAAACTAAACAAAACATCACATAGGAGTCGTCTTACTGATGAACACCTGAACTCAATCCTGAGGATTTCCTCAGCTCAGAGCCTAACGCCAAATATTAATGAACTTGTACTCAAGATGAGACACCAAGTATCGAGCTCAACCTCAGACAAGTGAGCAGAAAGGACTTGCACTTGATATTTCTTTGAAGGGAATTATTATTATTTTTTTTAAATTAATTATTAAGTTTGCACTAACCTTTCTAATTTTATTATAAAATGCAGACATTGGTGAGGATCAGAGCTGCACACTGATTTGTTTTTAATGCATGCTGTTTCATTTTTGCATTTATCTTGCCATTGCGCTTTGAAGGAAAATGACATTTTGCTGTTTACCTGTTAAAAAAAAGAAGAAAAAACGTTATCAATTTGTTACTCAAAGAGCCTTGAGAAAATATTGTAACTGATTTTATTTATGTTTTGCTTAATTTAATTTAATTTAATTTAATTTAATTTAATTTAATTTAATTTAATTTAATTTAATTTAATGATTAATGTTAAGTGCAATATAGGCTGTGTTATTGGTATTGGTTCAATATGTGCAATAATTGCGAGTTTTAATAAACATTGAACCAGCCCGGCCCTCCACTTGTACCATTTTTTTTATTTTGGACCCCCGTGTATTTGACTTTGACATGACTGCTCTAACTGGAAGACCCAAGTTGGTGCAATCTCACATTCCCCCGACTTAGGAGCCAAAATGGCTGCCACGTAATCAGTAGTTGGGGACTCCAACTCCTGAATTACACTGAAAGTCCAACTTGGGATTTATGAGCAACCTCTCCAACCTGGGTGGACCTGGAACCAGAACTGGATTAACTGTTCAGTGCAAAAAAACATCAAATGCTAAAAACACAACATTTAATGAAATGAAACCAGTAGCAACTCTTCTTCACTTGTTCTTTTCTCTGAGCCAGTGTGTTTGATGTGGTCTCAGCTCTGTGGTGATAAAATATGACAACTCTGGGCCCGGAGGAACTAAATAAATGAAATGTTTTCTTCCAAAATGAGAAATGAGACACCTGCAATAACGACATGATTGATGGATGGCGGGTGAATTAGGAGGAAATTTACGGCTCGGGGAAGTTTGTTTGGTACAAGGACGGTGAAGGGTGAAGAAGAGATGCTCGATCTGATTCACCACAGCTGCTCAGACCCAGATCCTGAGCCTCAGTCGAGTGGGAGAGAAAATCAGTGTCACTTCTCTGTGACGTGGAGATTGTGAGACATGACACACACACACACACACACACACGCCTGCTGGTCGAGTGTGTGTGGAAAGTGTTTCTGACTAATTCCAGTTTTACAGCCTTGTCGTTTTTGTCTAGCAAAACTGTGGTGCAAATGCTCCTCGAGTGCTTCCTCTGTGTAATCATGTGAAGTGTCCTCAGCCTCTCTCTCTCTCACACACACACACACACACACACACACACACACACGGCCTCCTTCCCCTCTCCACTCGTTTTAATCTCGCTCTCCTCGTCCAATTCCCGGCGTTTAATAATGCATTAAGGGGAAATGTAAGCAGAGCAAAGAGCACCATTTTTCAAAAAGCAGCTCTTTGTCTTAAAAAGAGTGGAGGAGGAGGAGCAGCATTAATGTAGAGCTGCACCAAATGTATTGATGGTTAAATGAACGTCGTCCATAACCGTGAAGGAGAAAATGTGGATTACATTACCGGCACGGCTGAAAACATCCGTCTCTCTGTCTTTGTCGTCGTCACTCAGTGGTTTATGAGCTGCCATTTTACAGGAACAGTTCACGTTTGGGTCACTGAGGAGCCCAAAACATAAACTAATCCTGTGGTGGTCATTTATAACCAGGAACAACAGAAGTATGGAGAAAGTGGAAATGAACTGGTCAAAACCCAGTGAAACAGTGAACAGTTTTATTTGTTTGAGTGCTTCATGTGTTTGGATGTAAAATACAATATTTAAAAACTGTTATCTCACTGTTAGACAGATTTTCAACAGGAAACTGAAGTTTATAAACCACTCACTCTCCCACACCAAAGCCCATAGAGAAAATCAGTGATTTAAGCTCATCGGGACACAGGAGCTGCTGGTCTACTGCTGCCTCGTGTGGTCACTTTGTGTCACTGAGGTACATTTTAGTGCAGGTTTTCACAGGTTGAAATCATAAAATAAGACAATTAAACTTAATGATGGAGGCAGCAGTGGATCAACAACTCCTATGTGCTGTGATGTTAAAATCACTGATGTTCTCTATGGGCTTTGGTGTGGGAGAGTGAGTCTGAAAAGTCTGTCTAACAGCAAAAATAATGAAGAAATCATATTATTGAGATATCATAGACTTAATGTGACATAGGTTTTATTGGATGAGCATGTTTTTAAGTGAATAAAATGTGAAGTTGTGTCATGTTTTCAGCCTCCACGTCTCTTGTCATGTTCTTCTTGTTGTGTTGGCTGATTATTATTTCTTTAAAACCAGGAAAAAAAGAAGTATAATTAATCACTCATTCACCTTCACCAGGCACTTAAACAAGACTACCGTCTATCAATCATGATGTGTTTTATGGTCTGTTTCTCTCTAAATAAGGAACATCATTTACAAAATGGACGTCATGCTGTTCTGAAGAAGACCTGAAACTAATGATTGACATCAACTCCTATAAATTACAAGTTTGGCATCTCACAACTTTCAGGGACATTGTCATAAATATGTGTTCCGTCCTGTCGTCCTCCTGCAGGTACGTCTGCTCTACTGCTCCCTGGAGGAGGCCGAGCTGGTTTTCCGTGCGGCGTGGGCAGCGGGTCAGGCCGGGCCCAGTCACATGTGGTTCGCCGTGGGACCCGCACTCTCCGGTCTGGGCCTGGAGGGTTTGCCCAAGGCCTTGTTCGCGATCCGGCCGCAGGGCTGGAGAGATGAGCCACGCAGGTAAGAGCAGAGCGGAGACTCTTGTGACGGTTGTTATTGTACAATATGTTCATTTCTCATCGCTTCCAGGCCGTTGACTTCCTGTTCAAGTTCAGATAAGTGATGGCAACTTAATTAAATCAAAATATTTGCTCAGCAAACACTGAGTGCTCCGGCTAAATTGAGCGTAAAGGCACATACTGAGTCCATTCTCCCAAACTAACATTAACTTAAAACTTTTTTGATGGAGACTTCAGTGCAAAACACTGACTGTCAGCTAAAATCACTGATTATCACCATGGACTCACAGCAAGTGTTTGTTCAGTTCTAATAGGTGCAGGTGCTGTGCAGTGTGGCATTATGAAGCAGGGACAGCACTTTATCTCTGCATTACACACACCTTTCCAACTGGTGGCTGATCACTGTCCTGCACTGAAGCCACTGAATCACACACACAGGAGTTGTTGATCGACTGCTGCCTCCATCACTAAGTTCAAATGTCTTATTTTGTCACTTTGGAATTATTTTATTCAGACCCTTACCCTTAGCCGAACACTGTCCAACTGTAAATCAGTTAAAAACACTTAGGGACAGCACCGCTGATCCACCGCCGATCGCTGCATAAACAGCTGCTGTATGTGACTGTATCAGACTGAGTCTGTGCTCCGGTCATGGAGGAAGTACTGAACAAATATGTTTAATTAGGACGTGTCAGAATGGTCAGTTATGACCTCTATGTGATCTTTTCTTAACAATGTGTGTGTTTGTACGTCGCTGACTAAATACGGCGACCGCTGGCCGCAGTCTGATGTGAAGTGGTGCGAACACACAAACACGTTTGCTGACTTTATCCGGCACATTAGCTTCATATATAAAATCCTCTGTAAAACACTGTGCTCCACTGTGCAGCCACCAACAGCACACTTGTCCCTCCACGTTGACATAATACCGCTCTTCCTCTCTTGCCTGCACTCTCGCAGGGACAAGGTGGAGCTAAGGTGGAGCTCTCCAAGTAAACTTACTGGTGGGGCGTTAACATTCGTGGTGAAATGCGCATGCTGCCGTCATAAGTGCAGGGAATTCAACATGGAGTGTTTTATCTCCTATACTTACACTAAGAGGGACCACGAAAACATGACTGAGTATTCTTTTTCCACACTTTGGCGACTGGTAGGGCCTCCAGAGTCCCAAATCTAAGTATTGAAATGGTTAAAAAGTTCCTTTTGCATAATATGTCCCCTTTAAATCAAGTGTAAATCAGACATATTTTCATTCCCGCTGCCTCCACTGTCCTTGAGTTATTTGACCTTTGATCTTGATAGCTACTGAAGTAGATTTCACTTGTACTAATGTCTACTAAATGCTTTGGCATTTTCTGTGATCTCATGACGTGGAACTATGGCGTCACATTTTACTGAGACTCTCTGAAAAACTGAGGATTTACATGTTACATATTAAGTCTGGGTTTTAAAACTGCATGAGGATCAGAGGAGAATCAAACTCTATCCCCGTCTACATGTGTGCTCTGTACAGTGCAGTGATATTTCCCGACCACCTGCTCTGTGCATGATGCATGATCTGCTGCAGCAATGACCTGATTTCACCACACAGATCATTACATTTCTTCTCTAATCTCATCTGCATAGACTTACTGAGTCAAACCCAAGTGAAAGGTTTCAGCCCTGTATTGATCTGAACTGTTAGATCCACTCAGTCATATGAGGAGAAGTCGCGGGAAGCTAATTACAAAGGATTCTACTTGGTTAAAAACTGTTCGATAATGCTGGGGCAAAGTGAATTTGTTTTATTTCTGTTACAACTTTTAACAAGATTCAAGTCTTAAACTGGGTCATCATTTTTCCCAGCACTTCACTGGAAAAAAACTAGGGATGCACCGATATGACTATTTCCGCCGATACCGATATCCGATATTAATATTGCTGCTATGGCCGATAACCGTTATTAACCGATATCGATATATGTTTTAAAAAAAAGTTTCTGAGTTGATAAAAGTTTGTACAAAATGAAAATCACGCAAGCTGAATTTTTGAATGTCTTCCTTTATTTTCAAAACATGTTTTACCTCCAAATAACAAGGTCACATAAGACACAAGTAACCAACTACAACAATAACCAATAACAATATTAATGCCGATATATCGTGCATCCCTAAAAAAAAATAACAAATACACAGCTTTTGTTTTTGAAATTTGATGATTTGTTCCATCGAAACTTGGAAAACTGGCTAAAATCTGTTCAAATCTAAGTCAGCCTTAGTCAACGATATCTTAAGAATATGTTTTTAAATTTATCTCACTGCTAAACCGACTTTTCCAACAGGAAACTGAAGTTTTGTAAACCACTCACTCTCCCACACCAAAGCCCACAGAGAAAATCAGTGATTTAACATCACAGCACACAGGAGTTGTCGATCCACTGCTGCCTCTATCACTAAGTGATATGTAAATGTCTTATTTTAGTGAATTCGGCTTTTGAAATCCTACATTTTGATTCACTTCAGTGACACAAAGTGACCACACGAGGCAGCAGTAGACCAGCAGCTCCTGTGTCCCTACAGGCTAAAATCACTGATTTTCTCTATGGGGTTTGGTGCAGGATGGTCAGGAGTTTTTTCCAAACTTTAGTTGTGTAATGGTGAGATAAAACACAGTGTCACTACTTAATACAACCACACTATATTGGTTGTATTAAGGGGACTTGACTTGTAACCGGAAGGTCGCCGGTTCAAATCCCCACCCGGCCAAAAAGGGCTGGGGTACCCCTGAG
This sequence comes from Solea senegalensis, assembly GCF_019176455.1. Lineage (NCBI taxonomy): Eukaryota > Metazoa > Chordata > Actinopteri > Pleuronectiformes > Soleidae > Solea > Solea senegalensis. Next base: position 18,330,555 of record NC_058039.1, read on the forward strand.
CAAGGTACCCAACCTCCCCGGGCGCCACTCAGTGTGGCAGCCCACTGCTCCTAATTCTAGGATGGGTCAAAATGCAGAGGAATACTTTCCCTAAGGGGATTAATAAAAAACTAACTTAACTTTATATAAAAGTTTAAATATCTCTGTTAATATTACTGTAGATTTCAACAAACACATGCATGTAAATCAGCCATTTTTCAAATTTAGAGATGGATTCCTCCTGGATTTTCTTGTTTTTCCCCAAACCCTTAGTAATAATAAGCTTCCTGTGCTGGTGAAATCCGTGTCCATGCCTGCGGGGAAAACCCTAAGTGAGCAGCACACTTGCCACTACAAGGCAGGACACCACGGTTCAGCGTGAATCACAGCTGCTGGACAGTGTGAGAGGGACGTGACACGGAAGAGCCGACACGCGACGGAAAACCTCATCACTTCAGCTCCGGCTGACAAGGTTTAGCCTCTTTTAGGGCAATAAAATCATATTACAATTACATTTTTATCACCGCGGGGTAATAATCACGACACCGTTTATGTACTACAGCAGGTTTTATAGACGTGTGCATCTGGACAACTGAGACGACTGTTAAGGAAAAATCCTACACAATGACTTTGTGGTTAGATGAATGTAAACCTATAGAAACGACACAGGTAATAAAAAAGCTTGTCTGCAAGTGATATAAAAGGTTATCCATGATATGGAATAGGAGTTTAGCAACACAAAGTCAAATAATAAGTGAAAATATATCCATAATTAGCTTGGTAGTTATTATGTCATTCTCAGTTCCAATCATTTGGATATGTGGTGGTAAACTTAAGAGTTTAGCTACGTTTGCTAACTAGCAAGCTAGTCTATTCCGTCTGATAAACACATTACATGATATTTATTGTTTAGAAACACAGCAGTAACATTTCCAGGTGTGCTTATGATTTATTAAAGTTGACACAATCAAGACAAACACTATAAAAAAGCGGAAAAACATCTTTACAACTTTTAACTTGGGTGAAATATCTTTCTCAGTTCAAACGTTTAGCTAAGTTTGCTAAGTGCAAGTCGCAAAGTGACCACACGAGGCAGCAAACTTCTGTTACTTGTTGGAAAAGTCTGTCTCACAGTGAGATAAACATGCTAAAGGTAAACATGAACATGTTCTTAAGATATTGTAGATTTAAACTGACATAGATGAGACTTATTAGCTGAGTCTTTGTTAAGTGGCCAAAGTCTGATTTTCTTCTCTCACATCAAACCCCATAGAAAAAAATCAGTGATGTTTGCTCGCGGGGAAAACAGTAGCTGCTGCTAAGACATGTGAACTTAGTGATGGAGGCAGCAGTGCTATGTGCTGTGATGTTAAAACCACTGATTTTCTCTGTGGGCTTTGGTGCAGAGACGGTAAGCCAATTTAAAAGTGAGAGTAAAGTGATGTAACGCTGTTGGGTCCAGTTTTTCTGAGCTGATGATCACTTGAAATGTCTTGATTCATCACTTTCTCTGCTGAATCGTCGAGGTCCGTCATCCAACACCAGAACCTCATTTACAGAAATTGGCCAAATCCACAATGTCTCAGTCAGTGAAGACTAAATTACTTTTCATTTTTGCAGAAGAAGACCCGTATCATTTTAACAGCCACACTGGATATTCTTTTAAAAATTCTCAACTTTGAATAAAGGCAGCGTGGAGTCCATTAATTCTTTTTCCCTGTGTGAGTTCAGTGTTATTTAGTTTGAGCTTTGCTGCTTCTTCTCTGTCGTTGGATTCACAGTTATTCAAGCAGCGGCAGCAACACTTTTCCACCCACACTTGTCTTTTTGTTTCCCTCTGGAAGTTTGCCGGTGTCAGAAAAGACCTTTTTGGAAAAAGTGACTCACACTGAACTCTTGTGTCTAATTAATCCTGCAGGAGAATCGCTAAGGGCGTCTCGGTGCTCACGCACGGGGCGATGGCGCTGCGGCGCGACCAAGGAAGCACCAGCCGCTCGCAGTACGCCGGGAACTGCCAGAGCGACGGCAACCAGACGCATCGCGTGCCGGACAGGATCAGGTGAGAGGGTTCAGGTTCAGTCATCCTGTGTTTAACTCTACATGTGAACACCTGACATTCACTGTGGTTTTTGTTGCTTGTGTTTGTTCACATTATTGATTTCTGCAAACACTGCAATCGTCGTAAAGTCAAACAAATGTTATTTCCTGCTGTTTACACAACAAAACACCTCGACATGGAAGGGATATGGATTTTTTTTTTGCATCTTAGCACCAGCAAAACACAAACGTGTGTATATATATATGTATATAAAACAAACAATTATTTTGATAGTCGACTAATCGGATCATACGTAAGTTGAATGTATAACATACAGTTTATCGCACCAGCATGCAGCTTCTCTTATATAACAATCATTAGCTTTCAGCTTGAAGTGTTTAAGGTATATGCTATCTAAAAATAAAGACAATTAAGATGATAGTTCATTAAACCTTTAATGAAATATGCTTGTAGCAACTGTAGCAAACAACTTTTTCTTTTGTTTTCTTAAAATGCTCCCACACGTTTGAGCTCCGTTGCCACCGGGTAGCCATGATACCAGAGAGCCCGTCTGGTACTTCCGGTGACATCACGGCTGACCCAGATTACCACTACTGCGCATGTGTGTCAAGGACAGAAAGGCAGACTGCAGTTTTGAGAGAGAAAACAAAACGACGTGGCGACTATTAAATTAGTTGTCGACGATTTTAATAGTCGACATAATTGTTACTAGTCGACTAATAATATAAAGTAGCTTAAACGGATAGTTGAGTTTTACCAGAAAATTACTTTGATAGAAGTTGCAGTCACTTTTTATAATATTACTTAAGTAAAACGTCTTAAAATATATGACGGTATATATGTATATAAATATATATGACAGTGTATATATATTTATATACATATATACCGTCTCTCCCTCTCTCTGCTGTTGATGTGAGATTCCTTCCATCTTGAGCTGTGTCAACACATTCAGTCCTTGAATTTAAAGGAAATTGGTCCTGGAAATTCCTTGAATTTGATGTCAATGAATGTGTAGGAACCCTGGTTGTCAGAATTCAGAATTTCCAAGTTGACTGGATCGCCGCCTCAACTCAAAATATTCCAAAATCTGTTTCTTCAAAGCTGTGAAAAAGTCACGAAAATGAGCAGAACCTCTTCAAGTGCACGTTTTACTGGCTTGTGCTCGTCTGGCTTCATCTCCTCTGAGATCTGTTTGGAGTCAGATTCAAGCTGTCAGTGTCAGAGGAGGCTGCTCCAACCTCAACTGTTTTTACACCTGCGGACAACAAAAAAGCTCCCGTGTCCCTGCGAGCTAAAATCACTGATTTCCTCTATGGGGAAATTTGTGGGAGAGTCAGTGCTTTACAAAGACAATAACTGAACATGCTATAGATTAAAATTAATATTTTTCTCTCTCTCTATATATAGAAATGAGTCACCTTTCATTTGGAAGGTTGTGGGTTTGATTCACATGTCGATGTGTCCTTGGGCAACACACTCGACCCTACATTGCCAGCGTGTCAATGAATGTGAATGGGTGAACGGTAAAACTGCAGTGTAGAGCAGCTTTAACTAGAAAAGTGCTGAATAAATACAGAGCATTTACAAAGCAGTGTAATTTAAAATGAGAGCTGAGTTATGTGAACACCGGTGAACCTAGTGTTTGGAGCCGATGATGAGACGATGAGATTTTGTGGAGGCAGCGGTGGATCAACAGCTCCTGTGAACCACATGACTCACGTCAGGCGGAGCAGACGATCACAGAGAGGCGAGAAGGTAAACAGCAAGTAAAACAAGATGAGACACACAAGGGCAGAATCCACACAACGAGACAACCAGGACTCATAAATGCCAACAAACTAACAATCACATGTCACACATTACACCGAATATAAAATCAGATTATTAGACTTTTATTTGAACACATTGGACTTATTTTATTCCACCCTTTAGTCTCCTTTTACTGAGTTTTTAATTTCTATTTTAATCAGTCTGTTATTTTTATCTCATTAAAATAAATTAATTTGAATTGAATTTAAATTTTATAGCACTAAATCACAACATACATTATCTCAAGGCAGAAACCTTTACAACATTATAAAGAGAAAAGAAAAATAAACACTAGGCATCAGTGGAGAGGAAGAAATATCTGACAGAAGCAGACTCAGAGATTTGTGACATCTGCCAAGACAGGTGGTGGTGAAAGGAAAAATGTGCGACAGATAGAAGAAAGTGACCCGGAGCATATGCTTCAATCCTCACAATACTTTTCTTTACTTACTTACTTTTATGTACTGATTTACTGATCTATTTCATTTTATCTGTCAATATTTACATTTATAATTTTCTTTTACCTCCTGTTTTCGTAGTATTTTCCATTATACAGTTCTAGTATTGTTCTCCATGACTTCATAGCTCCTCCTCAACATGGAGTCATCACAGCACGGCTGTGTGAAACTGTCGTGAGGTGGTTTTCTATACGACACAAACAAACTAGTGACTTGTAAAGCAGTTGCTTTGGTGTGAAAAAGTGAAAGATGAGAAAGATTTGTTCACAGAAAAGTGCTCACAAGAACATTCTGGGAACCTAAAGAGAACGTTCACTAAAGGGTGTAGAAAAGAAACGTTCTGGGAACTGAATGTGCAACCAAAAACCTTAGGAAGACTTTCCATGTCAACCACAGGAGAACCAAGGCGGGGAACCTTCAGGGAATGTTCCCACAACAACATAGTTATGTTCCCAGAATGTTCTGGGAACCAAAAATTGTTAGAAAATGTCTCCGCTCACTTGGAATCTCATCAGAGAGGGGAGATGAGTAGAGCCACAGAGCCAACCTTTGATTGATTGATTGATTGATTGATTGATTCAGTGGTACTGGTTCATGATATCAGCCGTTTCCTGCAAACTCAATACAAAAGGCATTCTGGGAAATGTAAGTTCCTCCTGGAGCAAACACAGATGTGATGTAAAGGAGAAGTCTAAATTCTGTCAGTTAACAGCTGAAAACAGCAGAGTGGTGTGAGATATGAAAGACTGATGACTGCAGATGGATAGTTACAGCAGCGTTTTCTGCCCGCACTATCTAATGAAGTGAGGGGCTTCATTTTCCACTCGGCTTTTAAGTCTCTCAGAATCTGGCTTTGGAATTCTCAGCAGCGCGACTGTCCGTCATCGTGACAGCAGCCGAGGCTCGTGGGAATCTCATCCCGTCGCGGTGACAGTCGTAAAACACACAAGCAGCTTTTTTTTTTACTCTTTCTGCAGGAAGACCTTTCCAAAAATACCTGCGCTACAAATAAATCTCAGCCTCTGTGGCCTCGCTGACGTGTAAACAACTCTGTTTTGTGCGGTGTCTGAATTATTTTCCATTTCAGATCTACCTCAAAGGTTTCAGCGGCTGCACTTTTCACTGTTAAAGTCTGGATCTATCCTTAAAACCTATATACAGAGGCTGAGAGATGGTGCAATATTTAGTGTTTTATCCTTTTCCCCAGCACAACCTATAGACATCTAATGACGAAGATTTTTCTTTACGTTTTCACCAACTTTGTGAACACACCTCAGCAAAAAAAGTACTCAAAATGTTTAAATATCTGATTTTGAAATTATGGAAATACGTCACAGTTCAAAGTTCACTTGGCTTGTTTAAAAACTGGAACCACAACACTTTCCTCTCTTGGGGTGAACCTGTCTCAGGACACCCTGCCCTTCACAAAGAAAAGAGAACTCCCCGGGGTTCCCACCAGTGTCTCCAGGATTGCTTGCATTACTGCATTGGACACCATCAGATTCAGGGATCTGAACTTGGCTCCCTTACAATCGACCGGGGAGCCCCCAGTTCCATCATGTTTTGTTTTCCATGACTTTAAAGAAAACACATTCAAAGAAAGAAAGAGAGAAAGAAGGAAAGGAAGAAAGAAAGAAAAGGGATGATAATGATAATAATAATAAGAGTCTGTCATCTTCTCTTTCACACTCGTCCTACGCTCATCAACATGTCTGCTCGTCACTCTGCCATCTGCTGCGTTTCCTGCTTTGGTTTTTCTGGCACACACTTCCCTCTCCATGCCTCCTCTGGCTCGCACTTAATTTATTTTCTTTAATGGATGAAACACCCTTCCTGCCTTCCTTCTTTCCTGTGAGTTGTGTTCTTTTCACTGTGTGCTCTGACTCCAAAAGACAAAAGTAAGACTCTCTCCGTTTGAAGTCGTAAGAAACTTGTGAGATAAACTTCATGTTTCTCTCACTCGATCTCATTGGTAAATGTTCTTCGGTTCTTTGGTGCCGTTACAGTTCATGAAGAAGCTCCACACACAGAAAAACTGCATTCTGCATCCACACAGTTGACAGTTGAGTCTCATCTCAGAGATGAATTCATGGCTTCATTGAAGAAAAGGTGAGGAGTACAGACTTTAGCTGACAAAGTTTGACTCCTGTTTCAGCTTTTAAGGTGCACAAAACAAGCGCACCTCATGGTCCCAGAAACATGTAAATAAATAATACGAGTTTCTGACTTCCGTGAAACAAACATTGGCCAAAATTTGGTGCGGAAACCCAGGACGTTTTTGAGAAAAGAGACATCCGAGATTCCTAAACAAAGTTAACCATGAACTTCTGACTTAGTGAACAGCTCATATTGAAGGAGGTCACATGGACACATGTCTCGTCTGCCCTGGCAACATCTTGAGATCCTCATCAGAAGAACCTGGAAAGGGATTCGTCTGTTTTCCATTATGATTTCACCTCTTATACGTGAAGGAGAATGAATGAATGAATGGATAAGATGATTTCACCAAAGAAACTCACCTGGAAACAAGGCGTCAAACTACAAACAAACTAATGAGAGGACAACCAAACCAAAACTGAACTGACCTCGAACTGAACTCTGAAAGTTCTAGATCCATGTTGTTGAGGAAAGTCTGGAGGATCAAGATGTCACCTTCTACTTCTTCTACTTCTTGAGAGTCTGGAACATGGAGTGGACCTGGTGTATCGATGTTAGACTCTGTAGAGATCACCTCAGAAATCCGTTGCTCGTGTTTGTTCCTGTTGCTCTGTCGTCTTCTGCTGAACACATTTCATAGCAGTGATTCACCTCCACCGTCTCTCTGGATCTGTGGGCATCTGGTTCTGGATCTGGTTCCATCATCTTCACGCTTACAATGAACAACAGCAGGAGAAGAAGACTTGACGAGAGATGGCATGATGTTTTCTGCGTGAGGCCAAGAACCTTTTTGAAGAACCCGTGTACGTACAAGTATATGATGCATGTACATTCTCTAAATGACATCACATGATGCTCGGTATCTTCGTGACAGGGTGAGGACGCTTAAACATGACTCATCATCACTGCTGTGACAGAGTGAGAGCAGAACTCGGTGTGTTTTTCCTGAGGCTACTGTTGCTCCTCTCGTTACCTTCACTCATTCTTATTCGGATAATTTGACACTGTAAGAAAACGTGGGGTGGAATGGCTCAGTGGTTAAGATCGGTACCCTGTGTGCAAAAGACATCACGGTCGCAATGGTGACAAGTTCGACTCCACCCCTGGCTGATTGTACTCAATTCCGTTGTAAGTCACTTTGGATAAAAGTGTCTGCTAAATGACATGTAATGTAATGTTTGATTCTAAAGGGCTGAGATAAAACTGGACCTGGACTGTTCCTCTTCTGTCAGTGCTGACTCGTCGTGTGTCGTGTTTTTGTCTTTCCCCACTGAAGTTGAGACGCCTCGTCCGCGTCCTCATCGATCAGAATAATTTGACAGGACGGTTTGTGAACAAGAGCCCAGGGAGGTTTTAAGGAGGGTCGTCTCTGCCCGGGTAATTGTGCCAGGACTTTGTTAATGGTTGTGCCGTGGGTAATGTGTTTCTAATGCTTCTCTTTCCCCTTCATCTGCTCTGACTGTGATGAGCTGAAGAGCTTCTAGAATCACACGTCTCTGCAACAGCTGCAGTTTGACCAAAGACAATGCAAAACATGGACATGAGAGGCGGAGTCAGGAGACACTGTGCAATTTTTAAAATTCTGCTTTTTGCCATCGTCTCACCTCAGTGATCTTTTACATCCTGAATCACCGTCACGGTCTCTGACGTCTGCAGGAACACCGAGATTAAAACAGTGTTTTTAGGTTTTAGATGTGAAATGGTTAAAATGATTGTTTTAAGGAGTCAGAGATGTTTTTACACATGTTAGTCAAAATTGTCAGTGTAAAGAGTAGAACATTAGGGTTGAGGGTTAGAGATGTGGCTTTGTTGTGTGTGTGTTGTGTGTTTCTAACTCACTCTTGTGTGAGTGCATGAACACACATCGAATCTTCCACCTCCGTTTGCTCCTCTCTCTTTTATCCACCAGTCTTTTCCTTCTGTCTCTCTCCCTCTCTCTCTCTCCCTCTCTCGTGTGTGTCATGCGTCTAAATCCAATTATCCAATTTACATGCAAAACGACATCACATGCTTTTTGTGAGTGATCCTCCCCGAGGATCTGAGATCCGACACAGACGGACAGAGCAGACGAGTGGACGGATGTGGAGGAGTGTGTGTGTGTGTGGATTTAATAAGCGTGAAGGGAGGATGAAAAATGAACGAGATGGAGAAGTGGATTGTGAGGAGATATGTGTGTGAATGAGAGATGAGAAAAGAAAAGAGGAGAGGGAGGGAGGAAGTGAGTGAATGACAAACAGCTAAGTCACTGATGAATGAGTCAATGAATCTGACGTTTTTGGTTGAAGTCAAGTCCGACGAGATGATATAGTCACACACACACACGTGTATATATATATATATATATATCAATGTATAATGGGTGGAACGGTTCATTCAAAAATCCGTCTCGTTCAGTTTATGACTTGCACCAGTAACCCAGTGAAGTTTTTTTTTTACATTTGGTGAGGAGGCGTGAAAACTGCAGCACAGACTGAAGAGGACACATCACACTCTGTGAGTCACACGGGAGTCATGATGCCCTCCTGTGTGTGTGTGTGTGTGTGCGTGTGTGTGCGTGCAGCAGCATGAAATTCACACATTAGTGTCCACAGCACACGGGCAGAGACGTCTCTGCTGGAGGACGAGAGTCAAACGTGAAAGTCACACAGACTCTGTGATGAAGAGTGAATCAACAAAAAAAACACTGTTTTCAAACAGAAAATTAGATGTGCCACACGTCTCTGCGTCCACACGAACATTTGTGTCTCTGCGTCCACACGAACGTTTGTGTCTCTGTGTCCACTCAAATGTTTGCGTCTCTGCGTCCACACGAACATTTGTGTCTCTGCGTCCACACGAACATTTGTGTCTCTGCGTCCACTCAAATGTTTGCGTCCCTGTGTCCACGCGAACGTTTGTGTCTCTGCCTTACTGTCTCAGTCTCCACGTTGTTGCTAATAAAACACAAGATGAGATCGAAAGAAGATGAAGATCGATGTTGAATAAAAGCTTTTCATTACACTCTTCATCATTCTGTGTGTGTGTGTGTGTGTGTGTGTGTGTGTGTGCGTGTGCGTGTTTGTTTAAGTCCCCGCTGTCTTCATATTTCTTAATAAGTTGTCATGGTAACAAAGAAAGCTTTCTCGTAAGAGGGCTGAGTGTTTTCAGTGCTGGGAAATTACACACACACACACCATTAGTGAGACTCTGTATCAAACAAACTGTGTCTTTTGAATGAATTGTTATCAAAGGCTTTTCTTCCAGCTCTCTGTCTCTGCATCTCTGTCTCTCTGCGTCTCTGTCTCTCTGCGTCTCTGTCTCTCTGCATCTCTGTCTCTGCATCTCTGCCTCTCTGCATCTCTGTCTCTCTGCATCTCTGTCTCTGCATCTCTGCCTCTCTGCATCTCTGTCTCTCTGCATCTCTGTCTCTCTGCATCTCTCTAAGAGCCAGAGTATCGTCTTTGTTGGTGAAGTCGATTGTTGTCGTATAGTTTTACGTCGTTGTGTGACACAGATTTTATTTTTCGTCTTCTTCGCGTCTTTGTCTTCTTCGTATTCGTCTTCTTTGGTTCATTTGTTGTTTGCGTGTTTTTGAAATTCCACTGGGTTTTTATGGAACTTGACGTCGGCGTCACTGTTTGACATTTGTCGCAGATTGTTATGCCGTTACAAAGACAGCAAGGGAAGCTCCGCCTTTGTCTGAAATTGTATCAAATAAAATGTCAAATATGCACGGGTTCACACGGGTCCTTGAAATCCTTGAAAGTTTTCCAAAATCTCCCTAAACAGACATGGGTCATTGAAAGTGCTTGAATTCTGGTCAATAAAAGAGTGAAGTATACCTAAGATATTTAGGTAGGGAACCCAGACTATGTCAAGACCAAGACTTTTAGAAACTCAGAGCAGGACCAGTAAGTTCAAAACCCTAACCAAGTGAAGAGCAAGAACGTTTGGGACCAATACTGTGTCAAGACCAAGGCTTAAAGCAACTGAGACAGAGACCAAGGCTTTTAGGGACAGAAATTGTGTGAAGACCAGGACTTTTTTGGGACAACATCAGATGGTCGATTCTTACCAAAGTTCACTGAGAACCTGCTCATTATAGAAACTTCAGATTGATCTTTAATCCTTAAAATAATCATTTCATCCATCAGATGATGGTTGTTATTAAATAAAAGTGACACATTTTCAGTCAAATTCAACCATAACTTCTTCACCAACAGGCAAAACCACGACCAGTCCTCCTCCTTATTTCCTCCGCTCTCTCGCTCTTTCCTCCTCTCTTCTCTCGGCCTCGTTGGAAAAAACTTAAACTCATAATCTTTGACATTTTTTATGAAATGAATGCCATTGTTTGCTAATGACTGGAGAACTACTTACGTGACCTTTTCGGCAGCTCATGGAAATCCTGTGCGGCTCAAGGGTTTTCCCTGAGAAAGTGACTCGTGTCCATGATTAGTTCACTGGTTCACTTTCAGGCTGGTATAAGGAGAAATGGAAGTATTATGAGTCAGCAGTACACAGAAACAGTCAGGACACAAACATTAAAACATATTTCAAGAGTTTCAACAAAAAACAGAAAAGAGTCAAAATGACTTCGATAAAACTCCATAAATCTGACAACAAGATCGAGTAAAGAGCAAGACTTTTAGTGACCGAGACAAGACCAAGGCTTTAAGGGAAGATCAATATTTTTAAGGACCAAGACCAAGATAAGATAAGACCAAAACTTTTAGGGACAGAAATCATGTGAAGACCAGGACTTTTTTGGGACTAGTACCAAGATAAGACTAATAGTTGTAGAGATTGAGATCAAGTTGAGTTCTATTTCACAGAACTCTAAAGTTTCATTTCTTACAGATCATAACAGAGATCTATAGAATCATTCTAAATGACTTCTTATATATCTGTGAGGTTTCAGGCTGAATGTGAGATGCCATGGTAGAGTAGAGATGTATATTAATATCATCTAGAGGCAATTTAACAATTCATCCCTTCTATTTTCCTTGTGTGTGTTCACCTCCACAACGTTTGCACATCAGACGACGCCTTGACTTTCACTCTCTCGCTGATTCTCCAGGAACTCATTAGCATATATCACCAGAGAAGTCTGGGTTTTTCCGTCCTTCGCAAACATTTAGCAAAGTGAGCGTTGGGTTTGGTTTGAGCGTAAAGAGCCGTAAAGAGGACGCGTCGCCTCCTTCAGGCTCGACGAGGCAAAGTGAATCAACGGAGCGGCAAAGAGAGAGCGACTCTTTCACTCGGCTGCTTCCACAGGAGCTGAATCTCATTTCACTCTTTGACCTCTTTGAGTTCCTTTGAAGAGAAACCGCCGCTCGGAACCTGGACTGGAAATATTCATCTTCAGGAAATGTATGTGTATGTGGGCACCATAAGTTGTACAGTAGAAATAATAACATTATATATGTATATACATATACTGTATATATATTATGGGATATGCATATCAACTCCTACCTCTGTAATAATGTAAAGCCAGGATGTGACTGCAGGGACATAATGTCCTTTCACCTCAGCTGGAGTCGGAATCGTGAATGGGTTATTTTTATCACGTGAAAGTGTGCGCCATATTTTTATATTACAGTATTTTTTTTTTCATTTTCAGTACAATGAGACAATTTAACAATCTCCATTCCATGTTTGTTTTTTTTTTTACTTTATTTTTCAATCAATTAAACAAGAACAAAACACAAATACAGGGGGAAGACACTACTATCTTGCATAAAGGTGCCAATTAGTCCATCTTGTGGCGTATAACTCTGTTTTAATCCGTAGACGATAGGTCATTTGTTCCATTGATCATATTTCTTCCACAATGTCCAGCCAGTGGCTCAGTCCAGGTGGTTCACATTCCGTGTTTTTTACAGGTGACACTTCAAATGTCGACAAGTTTTTTGGTGTCTTTCTCTTTGCAGATGATTCTGTTTTGTTTTTATACAAACTCTGTTTTCATTTGTTCTTTCTTAAGATGACTGCAGATGACTCTCTGCTTTGTTTAAAAATTCCCTTCACAATCAGCGGAATTTGTATTTTGAAATATTTTTCCGAAATATTTCAGTTTTTAGTATTTTTTTCACAGATCTGCTGTTTCTTAAAATATCGACTCTATCATATGTCTTAAGATCAACAGGACTTGTTACAGATTACTTTTAAATGTTGTGTATATATTACACACTTCACGTCAGCAGAACTGAGGTTTTTTGTTTTGTGTATTTGCAGATGACTCTCCGCTTTGTTTTTCTACAAATAATCTAATCTAATCTAAAGAGAAAACACCAAAGATTGTAAAATATCGACTGTCATACTTACATTTTACGCTCCATTTTTTTGTGCATTGTCCTTTTGCAGATGACTCTCTGCTTTGTTCTTACAAAACTAGCTAGCTTAAAAACGTGATATTGAGTTTTTTTTCTCTCTTCAGTTTTCCACTCTTTGCAGATGACACTTGTTCTCACTCTATTCTCTTTTCAGAAGCTTGAGAAAATGAGTCTTTAGGTTTGTTTTCTAAAATGTGACTTCTGAATTCTTGTTTTAAATATATATTACGTGTCTTTTCCCCACTTTTTCTCCACACTGTTAAACAAACACGATTCTCTGTTTTCAGAAGAGAGAAAAACACAAACTATTTCCTGACGTTGACACATCAGCAGGACTCTTCTCTGTTTGATATGTTAATGTTTAGAGATTAACACGAGGAGAGACTTTCTCTTGACTGTTTTAGTGACTGTATCTCTGTGGGTTTTGTTTTGAAGTCAGATCCCACTCCATGACGCCTTTTTCTCCACATGTTTTTCAGCCTTTTTCATCTGTGTTTCATTAAGATACTTTGATGTTCCATTTAAAAAAAACATCAAAGGTAAAAGCATTCTTCTCATTCTCTCTGTCTTCACACACAATCTTTGCTTTAGTGTTAAATAAATTCACCCGTCCACACGCTGCTGATTTGTCGTCACAGCTGAAAACAGAGACACATTTGTGTGGACTGGGCTCTTTATCTAGTCTCTGGCGTCTCTGCTTCTTCATCCCCTCTTCACACACTCGCAACAATGTGATTTCCTCTCATATCAGGAGAAATGTGTTTGTCTTATACCGACACGGATTCTCTAATATTTGCTCCCTGCAGTGAGGAGCTCGGCTCCGCCTCCGCAGCTTTTCTTTCTTTACTCGAGAATTTTTCACAAGAGCAGCAACGTCTCGGTGTCTTGTTTCTCGAAAACTAAATCAAGTTTGATTTTTTTCTGTAAGTCTATATTTTACTGAATCATTGTGAAGATTATATGTCGTACATTATGAGCTTGTGATAAAGGTGGTTCTGGTGATTGAAGTGTGACTGTTTCAAATAATTCCGCTGTAAAAACTCCAAGGAAGAAGAACCACATAGATTCTGTGTGCATTTACAGCTTCATCTCACTGCAAGATAGACTCTCTGAACTGGAATTTCAAGTAAACGCCCCCACACCAAACCCCATAGAGAAAATCAGTGATTTTAACATCACACACACAGGAGTTGTTTATCCACTGCTGCCTCCATCAAGTTCTAATGTCTTATTTTTAACAATTCGGCATTTAAAGTTCTTTGTTCTGACTTACCTCAGTGACAGAAAGTGACCACACGAGGCAGCAGTAGACCAGCAGCTCCTGTGTCCTTGTGAGCTAAAACCACTGGCTTGACTTACTTCAGTTTCCTGTTGGAAAAGTCTGTCTCGCAGTGAGACGTCTCAGTGTCATGTCTCAGTCTGGTTTATAGACACAGGTGTTCGTAAACCTGGACCCACAGGTGATTGGACTCTTACCTGTCTGCTTATAGAGGACACTTGTCTCACATTTCTGCTCACATGTCTGCTCTCAGGTATTTCACCAACATCTCTATCGGTGGACGGGATTACTCCTTCAACAGCGACGGCTACTTGTCCAACCCGCTCATTGACGTCATCTCCTACACCAACGGCAGAGGCTGGGAGGAGGTCAGTGTCCTGTCCATCATCACCACAGTGTCCACACTGACCACAATTTCACGCATCATTTAAATAAGCACAGTCATCACAGTTCACTTTGACTTTTCTCCTGTCTCTCTGTCTCTCACTGTCTTCTACTTTTCTGCTGTCTCACTTAAGGCAAAAACCCCTACAACATTACAGAGATAAGTCAATGAACAAACACTAGGTGTCAGTAGAGAGAAACACATCTCTGACACAACCAGAATCAAAGGCATGCAGTATCTGCCTAGACAGGTAGGGGTGAAAGGAAAAATTGGGGACAGAGGAGAGGAAGGAGGACAGAAAGGGGGAGGAGAAAACGAAAGAGGGAGGTGAGGTAGAGATAGAAGATGACATGGCTGCCACTATATGAACAACGCTACTATTATCACTAATAGCACATTTGTCATAATCGTACACATGGTTCTTAACCATTTTTAGTCCGTAAACGTGTTGCGATGCAGCGTAAAGGAAACACCAGCTGTTATCCTTGAGAACAACATGCTTTCTGGTCTTTGAAGGCCACCGTAGTTCCCCAAGGCACTTTGGAAAGGGAGCCATTTGTTACGATACTGCAGTCTCACCATTAGGTGTCACTAAATCTTTAAGACCATTAAGAGAACTTTGTGTCACAAACCAACAGATTTAAACTCACTGATGGATGTCAGGAGTTAGCTTAGCTTCAGTATAAGGCTACGTTGAATTGAACCTTTAGTTGTTAGCGACTTCCTGTCGACCACTGCAGCCCATGATGAAGCCCAGTCGCATTTAACATGGAACTTCACTAATAAATGATGAATAAATCATTTAAAACTTGTGACCTAATAAAAGTGACCTAATTTTTACCGTTAATTAAAGCAGATTTAGGTCTTTCTTTAACTTGTCTGTAAAAAACAACATTATGTTATGTTTCCAGTCAGGAAACGTAGCATCTAATGTGTAGAATGTAAAGACGTGAACGTAATCCTGAGGGAATATTTCCTGACATGACTTCACTGACAATTTTCTTTCCCACCGTTCTTCACCTGAACATCAGATCAGATAAAAGAGCAGCGAAAGAGCAGAAATCAGCTCTTATCTGTCACTTTTCTTCTTCTTATATCTCCTTTTTATATCTTGTAGACAATGAGACGGTAACGCGTCTCCTCGACAGAATCTCAGGCTTCATTCAGCAGAAGAAGAGAGAGGAAAGAAAGAAAACATTAGCACAGATTAGGATTTCACTTTTTCTGCCTCTGGTATTACAGGGCAACGTTTTTAAACACAGAGCATATTCTCTTTAATAAAATAAAAGCACCTGCACTTTTATTTATATTTGTATCACATCCGACTGTTTTTCAGGTCTGAAACTGAAAATATCAGCATTTAAATATATTTGTAATTAGGGGTCGATCAAATATCTTATGTGGCGTTGAGATGTTATTGTTTTCTATCACAAAAGAGTTTGTAATCAAATTGTGAAAAGATTAAAACCAAACTTTTAAAAAAGTTTAAACCTATCTACTTATCGACCTACCTAACCAACCTACCGACCTGACGGACTGACTACGAGTATTGAAGCAGAAGTTTCCAGCATGTTCTCGTCATGTTTTTTAATGATTTGAATGTTAATTCATTTATGCAGCGACACAGAAACTGAGGATGTTGTGTGTTTTTCTCAGTCTGTCACAAATCTATCAGGATTATCATCGTCACACATCTGAATGTGAAGAAACTCTCACGTTACAACCTCTGCACGACACTTTGGATGTCATTTCATGGAGCCTGGGCTGAGTCACAATCGTAATTAGAGTTTTTTTAATAAGATGCAGGAAGTAATATTTAAACACAAGCTTGATTAGGATTAATTAAAGTAGACGTTTTTATTCACGACCTCTGTCTACTGTTTCTGTAACAACGCGCATCAAACTCAAAGACCCCGAGGGCGACGAGAGTCCAGTCTGGTCAGCAGGGGGCGGTCATGTCAAAAAAAACTACAGAAAAAGACATCACAATATTAATGATAATAATAAAAATAATGATATGACAATATTTCAGAAGATTAAAAAATAAGTGTTTGTTTTTTATATGGATTGATAAATAGTTTACAATATAAATGTATTTTTGATGAAAAAGGAATTCAGTAATAAAAAAGAAAACATAAAAAACACAGTAACCCATTACAATTTGATCTGGTCTAATCTAATCTAATCCAATCTAATGTTATCTAATCCAGTATCAGCACATGTTCTCACAGATGAAGGATTATCGATTCTGGGTTAAGTGTTCCATTTATGAATCATAACAATGAAAGCAGCAACATTTAATCTAATTAATCCGACAAATTACCCTGAATATAATTTCATTTGAGATTAAAAAACAAGTTGCCAAATACATTTTATTTTTATGTTTTATCCACATTTTTAATGTCGAAAAAGAAAGAAAGATTATTTCACTTGTTGTTTCTGCGTTAAAAATCATGTTGACATTTTATTGTGTACATTCGGATTACAGTTGAGATTATAGTCTAGATTGCAGTTCATATTACAGTTCACATTATAGTTGAGATTATAGTTGAGATTACAGTTTAGATTATAGTTGAGGTTATGGTTCATATTACAGTTCAGATTATAGTTCAGATTACAGTTGAGATTACAGTTGAGATTACAGTTACTGATGACTTTGGCAGACGTTGAAATCACTTTTTTATAATATTACTTAAGTTAAAGTCTTAAAGTTTATGAAAGTATTAAAAAGTGAGGAGTTCGGTTTGTGCCATGGTGGCTCAGTGGTAGGGTGAGTTGTCTTTCGAATGGAAGGTTGTGGGTTCAATTCCTGGCTCTGCTAGTCTATATATGTCTTTTAGCTCGACACTTAACCCGATGTTGCAGCTTGTGAAAGATGTGTGAATGGGTGAAAACTATTGTGTTAAGCAGTTCATCAAGACGAGAAAAGCTCTACAGACCATAATAGCAACTCTTCTTCTTCTGATTTTATTTTGTAGTAACGAGTAACAAAGAGAGTTAGTGGAGATATGGTGGAGTAACTTTGTACTTTGTAACATTACAAAGAAATACAAAAACTGTCCGTAAACAAACACTCAGACACGTTATCTTACCTTCACATTTATTCTGTGATAAGATAAAAATCGTTCTTCTTGTGAATGAATGAATGAAATGTGTTTTTCTGCCGACTCCAGTGAAGCACTGTGTCATTCTGCTGCTTCCCGGGGACACGACTGCTTTTCTATGATTGCTGTTCTCATCACTGACTGTTTGTTGTATGAAAAGATCTCAGACATTGATGAGTTTCATCGCTGCTGCTGCTGTTTCCTCTGCTGCTGATGTTTCTGCTGCTGTTGAAGTTTATACTGCTGCTGCTGATGTTTCTGCTACTGATGCTTCTGCTGCCGATGCTTCTGCTGCTGCTGATGTTTATACTGCTGCTGCTGATTCTTCTGCTGCTGATGCTGCTGCTGCTGATGTTTATTCTGCTGCTGCTGCTGAGAGGATCAATGTATTGATCATTCTCTCGACAACGTAATGGCTCTTTTAAGGTCGATTGTTAGCTTTAATCGATTATTGATCTTTTTTACAGTCATTTATTCGCTCACTCTCTGTGAATTTCTGTAGGAAGTAACTCTCCTGTGTTGCCTTTTTCTTTTTCCTCTGGAAATGTCAGACTTTTTATAACATATCACAAGGGAATTTATATTTCCCTTAAAAGTACAAGAATACCAGACCTCTGAGGAGAGTGGATGTGAGAAGTCTGTCACTCAAACACACTATGACCATATCTGTGGAATACACTCTCCAGGCTTATATTGATGTCTCATGTTGTGATTTAGTGAATTTTGTGCAGTGGTTATGATTGAGTTATACTTTTTTAAAAACATTATATACCTTAAGACGACAGTCCGTCAGAAGTATGACAACTACTGTCTCTGCTCTTGTGGTGAAAAACATTGGGGGTTTCCCGCTTCACGACTGTGCTGTCGTATATATCTCATAATATGTTCACGTCTTTATCTCACTGTTACACAGACTTTTCCAACAGGAAACTGGAAAGCTTGTAAACCACTCACTCGCCCACCAAAGCCCATAGAGAAAATCAGTGATTTTTGTGTGATCACACACACAAGGAGTTGTTGATCCACTGCTGCCGCCGTCACTGAGTTCTAATGTCTTATCATTAAATCATTAAAAAAAATCATTCATATTTACCTGAGTGACACAAAGTGACCACACGAGGCAGCAGTAGACCAGCCGCTCCTGTGTCCCTGTGAGCTAAAATCACTGATTTTCTCTATGGGGTTTGGTGTGGGTTTCCTGTTGAAAAAGTCAGTGAGATGTGAACATGTTATTAAGATATCGTAGACTTAAGCTGATGGAGATTTTATGAGCCAAGTCTTTTAATAAGTGGCTAAAATCAGGCTATTTTCCCCCCTTGTGTCGCTGCTGGCAGCCATTTTGTTTTCACTAAGTGTGAAGTGTGAGGTTAAGTGTCTCAGGCTGCAAAGTAGGTGAGTTACATGCTAACATACTAATATGGCATTAATAAATATTGCTGAATGATAGCATTAGTTATTGGGCATGGATGCTAACGTTAGCAGCTAACACCAGAGGTGACACAGCAGCTCTTGTGTCTCTGTGAGCTAAAATCACTGATCTGTGTAACAGTGAGATTAAGACGTGAACGTGTTCTTAAGATGATGTAGACTCAAACTGACGTTTGAAGTTTAGTTTAGTTAAGCAGCAAAAATCTGTTTTTCTGTGCGTCTACGTTGGCAGCCATTTTGTTTTCACTGAGAGTGAGATCAAGTGTCTCAGGCTGTAAAGTAGGTGCAATATCACATATTCTTCACATATTCTGTTTAAAGAGATTACACCATTGTTGGCCAGGAAACTGCCCTTTAATATTGAAACATCTTGCAGGAGCGTCGCCCCCTGCTGTCAGCCCCAGGACAGCTGCTCTTTTCTCCAGAGTCAGAGTTTGAATCTCCTTCTCCTGGCTTTTCTCTCAGGTGTGTGAGTGGGCCTCAGCTTGGAGCCCGTGATCCGACCATGTTGTTTCTCTGTGCTGCTCACACTGGGAGCAGCTGCTGTTGCTGTAAATCCTGCTGGAGCTGGAGCTGAAACTGCTCTTTCCGTGTCACCTTTCCTCCGAGCGAGCGTGTGTGTGTGTGAGTGAATGAATGTTCATTTTAGAGCCGGTGTCATCTCCGAGTCTGCTTCTATCTGAGCTCCATGGTAACTGGAGAAGCACACAACATACCAAACCACGGTGCATATTAATTGTGGAGTCTTGTTGTGTTTAAAGTGCATCAGATCCAGAACCTTCAAGGTCCAACGTGTCCATGTTAGCAACTCCACACCTGCAGTTACTACCACAGTTCTTCAGTTTAAGCCCTGAGCTCAAACCCTGGTTTACTGCGCCATGTTACTCACTGTCACTCTGATCTCTGGTCTGATGGGCTGTACGTCTATCCAATGGCGTATAGAGACATTTGGATCCATGTCCGTTGGTCACGCCTGTTGGTAGTGTGAGGAGACGACTGAAATCTCCTCCCTGCACTCCAAACCTCATCAGAAAATCAGTGATTTTAGCATCACACACACAGGAGTTGTTGATCCACTATGTTGTTGTTTATATTTGGCTTTTAAAGTCCTTCATTCATATTGACCTCAGTGACACAAAGTGACCACACGAGGCAGCAGAGGACCAGCAGCTCCTGTGTCCCTGCAGCCCCTGCAGGTTTTCTCTCTGGACTTTGGTGTGGGAGAGTGAGTGGTTTACTGACTTCAGTTTACAGTTTTGAAGAAAACACTCACTCACTCACGGGGAGATAAAATCTCACAATCTGAGGCTGACACACATTCAACCTTTTGTTTTTTGTCCTAATGTCTCCTCTGGCAGTTATGATTTACTCAGAGTTGGGTTTGCTCGTCTACGTTAAAGGTGCGTGCAGCGTTTACCCGGCGATGAGAACGCGTCAGTACCTCATACAAGCACACTTCAAAAATCTTAAATTATCCTTTACCTTAAATGTCGTTTCATCTGAACGTGTAAAAGTGTTGCAGCGTCAGACTGGAGGCTGCACTTCACACAGTAATAATGTTCCTCATGGAAAACACTTACCAACGTGTTATCGCAGGTGTCCAATCCCCGCTATTGTGTGATTTATAACGTTGTCCTCGGGAGGTGAGGATGTAAAAAAACACCCAGCGGAGACAACGTGTCCAAACACAGACCAACAGCCATTACTGAAAATACTGTCTTCAATTTAGAAAACGATTACAACACCGCCGTCCTCGTGGGGGACGACTGGGATAAGTGGGAGTGTCTGAGGACACGTCTGAGGGCACGTCTGGGGACATGTCTGAATAAAAACTGAAGGAGACGATTTTTCTCGTGAATTCTTTGACAAACGGCAGGTTTTTATTCATATGTTTCCTTACTGACGGATCACATGTTTGTTGGTGTCAGGTGGGCTGGTGGGAGAACGGACACCTGCGTCTCCGCTATCATCCCTGGTCTCGTTACGGCTCCTTCCTGAAGCCTCTGGACGACTCGCAGCACCTCCGCGTGGTCACTCTGGAGGAGCGGCCCTTCGTTATCGTGGAGCCTGCTGATCCCGGGACCAGCTCCTGCATCAGAGACTCTGTGCCCTGTCGTATGCCCCTCAACTCCAGGTGAGAAGCACCAACATGACCTCACTGAGAACTTTATGAACCGTCACAGAACATGACAGTGTTTCTACATCAGTGTTTAGACGGGAAAAACCAGAAAGTCCCTTCTGCTCTGATCACGTCACACACACACATGCAGGTAAAGATTGACTCTTCTCAGGGATCAGCGGATTAAAACATCACAACATAACCATGTTTTCTCAGAGGCAGAGATTATGGAAGGTTAGAAGCAGCAGGAGAAAATAATCTGTGTTTTATTGTTTTAGGTTTTTTTCACAGATTCAATTGAGAATAAATAAAATAAAAGGCTTGTTATTTGTTGTTGAATCTCATTTAAAAAAATAAAACCATATTAAATTAATTTGTTTTCTCAGTTTGGTGGTGGACGGCACCGGACCCATGAAGCACTGCTGCAAAGGTTTCTGCATCGACGTCCTGAAGCGTCTGGCCAAGATCGTGGGCTTCACCTACGACCTTTACCTGGTGACCAACGGCCGACACGGGAAGAACATCGACGGGGAGTGGAACGGCATGGTGGGAGAGGTGAGCGCCACATCTGTGTCTCTCTGTGAGGACAAACTGTTTATCGGGAATTGAAAATGAATCATTTCCACGGTAAATCAATTCCAACTTTATTTAAAACATGTACACACAACTTAAAATTCTGTAAGGACACAAAAATGTCTCCTGTGACCCATCTGTGGGTCCTGACCCAGACTTTGGGAGTCACTGGTGTAATTATTGTCAGTTTAAAGGTCCAATTTGTATCAATTTCATTCATTCAACAACATTTATTCACAAAATACCATCACAAAAACAATAAAAACCAGCATTTATTAGTTTCAGTAACTACTCCCTTTGTTTCTATATTTAAAATCATTGTTTGAATGTTAAAAAAATTTAGTTTATTTGAGTTTATTTGGTTTTCGTAGCCTTGAGTCTGTTCCATGCAATTCACTTGATTTTGGTCAAAATCATGACCTATGTTTTTCTTTTAATTTGGACAAACAAAACCTCTTAGTTGGATTATATATTATATTTTCTTTAATATTTAACATTTAAAATGAGCAACAAGGACAACATTCGTACACAGCAGGAAATAATCGTCTTAGTTTCCAGTAACCAGTCTTCCCTTTTCTTCTTTTACCGAACATAGTGTTTGTTTGTTTGTTTTTTACTGGACTTCATCATGCCTGAAAACCTACATAGATTTTGCCAATAATATCTAAATCTATCTCAACTCTGCCCCCTAATGTCAGCCCCTGGAACCTGTTAGTCGTAGAGTTACCAGATTCTGCAGACATGAGGGTTTCCTTTGAGCTGTAAGCTAAATCTCATTTTTTGGCACCATTTACATCTCAGATCAAAGTCCTGGAAAGTGGACAAAGCAGTTCAGATCAGGTTTGATGCGGCTGAAGAACTGGAGCTCAGAGTTTGGCATTTGGACTAAAGCCTGAGCATTGTCCTCCTTGTTTGGCAGATGTTTTGCCAGCGCTCCACAGGTCTTCTCCTCCACGTACCTGTCGACCACCGAATCCTTCTCCTTTGTCCTGTTCTTTCTCCTCCTTGCTGGTGGAGCGCTCCTCACTGCTCAGCTTCTCTCCTCTCAGCTTGCTGACTTCTCCTCGGAGGAGTTTGACTTGCTCCCCTTGGACCTTCATGTCCTGCAGATGAGCCTTGTCCATCTCCCGCAGCTGCTTTTCCAGCATGTTCCTGCAGGTCCACTCCCTCACAAGCTTTCCCATCAGTGAGCGCTTCTCTTTTGCTTTCTCCTCCCTCTCAGTCTCCAGGACGACACAGAGTCTGGAAGCTTCTCGGTTCAGGGTGGCGTTGATGTACTGCTGAGCCCGGAGTTTGTGTTTAAGCTCAGCGTTGACCTTCTCCAGGCTCTCCAGTTTCTCATTGAGAGTCTCAGTGCTGGACATGTCTGTCTGAGGAGACTGTATGTCTCTGTCCTGAGGTGCAGGATTTGGCAGTGCCACCTGAAGCTCAGCCTCGCTCTGGAGGACCAGGTTGTTCAGAGTATCCATCTTCTGAAGACGATCTTGGATGTCTTTTCTTTTAAGGTCAATGGAGTCCACACTGTCTTTCTTGTGTTTATGAAAACTAGTTCAGTAGTGGGAATCAGCTGTGTTATCAAAGTCGTCAAAGGAAAGAAAGACATAAAAGGAAAGATAAACATCAAAGGCATCAAAGGACTCTTTGGCCTCACACCAATTTCACGGCTTTGATGGATTTGATGGCTTTTTGCCAGTAGGTGGCACAATCTGCTTCTAAGTTCCAGCAGGTTGTGCACTAAGTTTCTAATCACATTTTGAAGACCTCTTGTCCCTCAAAAGACGCTGAAGATGAATAGAGACATGACGGAAGTCTCCTGTGTGCTATTCCTTCTTCTTCTTCTTCTTCTTCTTCTAATAACGACCAAGTGCAAAAAGGAAAGCAACAGTTTGTTTCCGCAGTTCACAGCTCCTCAACATTGTCCTCCTTACAGTCTTCCTCTGAATCCTGACTCCATGTCTTATCCCTGTGACGTTGTTGTGCAGATCCAGGAAGCTCACAAGTAGTTAAAGAAAAAGAGGGTGTAGCTGAAGTGAAAAGCTGAATAATTGACGGTGTTGTGATTGGATTAAAGTTTAAATGAAGTCTCTGAGCTGAAAGTTTTGCCAAACTAGAGGCATTTCAAAGACGAGGGAGCTTTTGAGGAGTTGAAGATTTCTCCAAATTCGTTTGAGTGGAACACAAAAAGCTGAAGAGTTTAGAGTAAAGTTTAAAGTGAAGTCTCCAGCTGAATGTTTGCCGAAAGTAGAAGCTTTTCAAAGAAGGATCCCAACACAGATGTTTACAGGAGCTGAAAAGCCACAGCCGTCATGTCGAGAATAAACTGAACCTTTTTATGTTTGAACACTTTCTGTTGCTGAAAGGATGAAGGAGGAGAACCGTGAAAAGTACAAATACTGTAATCTCAACTATATTACTTCTTCAATTTAAGTACATTTTATATGAAAAAATAACTTTTGATACTTAAGTACAGTAAATTTCATAAACTTCATGAAGAATTTCTACTTTTAGATAATATTATAGAAAAGTGAGTTCTACTTCTAAATCTGGTAGCTTTTAGGTACTTTATACAAGACTGTAATATATATAATTCTATAATTCCTGCTGAAACTTGGTCAGACCGCAGTTTTCAGGAGTTTTCGTGTGTGACAGCGCCAACAAAAGTCTTATCAGAAACTAAGGTGAAAGTAAAAGATGATGATTTAAAAAGAAACAAAAAACATTTGTTACTCTGTGACAGCAGCCTGAACGACACTTGAATTAAAAGTGAATGAAAATGTGAACCTTCGATTCAGCCTTTGTTTACTCTGAGAATTTATTCCAAACACTTTTTCTTTCTCTATTTGTGTGTGTGTGTGTCTGTACCAGAGCACCATCAGTTTTCATTCATTTTAGTTTTGTGGGTTTTTTCCTCTCAGCTTTTGTTGCGTTTACAAAAGAAGGGCCGTTTGATTCCAGGGCTCCTGTGAAATCGTCTTTATCCTGCATCAAATCCTTTAAAACGCGTCTCGGGCGACGCAGGATTGGATCCGATGGAAGAAGACGAGAGGAAACACGGAGTGAGGCTGTCGCAGAGATTAGAGAGAGGAAGAAAGTGTCAGAGACATGGTGTGGGTGTGTGTGTGTGTGTGTGTGTGTGTGTGTGTGTGTGTGTGTGTGTGTGTGTGTGTGAGACACTGCTGTGTCCAGTAGTAAAACCCATTAACGACATGGATTCAGGCAGCGGTTCCGAATGATCGCAGTATGTGAACACGTGTGTTTGGTTATTTCACTTCAGTTTTAGTCGACGATATCTTTGGAACACGTTCACGTCTTAATCTCACTGTTGCACAGACTTTTCCAACAGGAAATTGAGGTTTATAAACCACTCACTCTCCCACACCAAAGCCCAGAGATAAATCAGTGATTTTAACATCACACACACACACACACACACACACACACACACACACACACACACTGCTGCCTCCATCCCTAAGTTCTAATGTCTTATTTTTTAGTTTTGGCTTGTAAACGGGAAAAGTCTGTGTAACAGTGAGCTAAAGACGGGAACATGTTCTCCACATCAGTTTATAGTGATTACCTCCTTTAGTATTGATCACTCTCAGTCACGTTGCCACCTGCTGTCAGCTCCATCTGCTGCTTTCTTCAAAGTCACAGTTTAAATCTCCTTGTCCTCACACTGTGAAAAAAGGTCTGTGACTTTAACAGTGTAATTGTCGGCGTCTCAGATGTGTGGAACCGCAGAGACTCTGGTCTTTCTCCAGGCCAGGACTCAGACTAATGAACCCGTGGTCCAGAGCCAGAACCTTCTCACCTCCACGTCCCTCAGCTCCACTCACACAACCTGTTTCCTGCCAAGTGGAACAAGAGCGAGCTGTGATCCTCCTCGCTCCTTCGCCCTCTGACCACCTGGGCCTCATTTACAGACTGAGAACGAAGAAGAAGAAGAAGAAGAAGAAGAGGCCACACTGAGAAGATGTTCTGGCTGTTTACAAGAAGAAGTTTTACACAGTTACCTCACGGTGTCCTTGTTCTTTCTCCTCCAGGTGGTTTCTCACCGCGCCGACATGGCCATCGGTTCTCTCACCATCAACGAAGAGAGGTCAGAGGTCGTGGAGTTCTCCGTGCCGTTCGTGGAGACCGGCATCAGCGTCATGGTTTCCCGTAGCAACGGCACCGTCTCGCCTTCTGCTTTCCTCGGTGAGTCGTTTTCTTTTCTTCAGTCACGTCGTTGCATTGTTTCACATTGAGAAAGAAAAAAGGTTAAAGGTTGTGAAGTCACCTGATTTTGTGTCAGTTATTTTTATTTGATTTTTATTAGAAAGAGATACTTAAAGAATTATGAATAAAAATGAAATAAAAATGATTTCAACTTAAAATCTTATATTTTATCAACTCACAAAAGTTTGTTTGAATAGTTTAATCATCTTGAACGTTAATCATACCTCCATAATTTATTCATCTGTGGATTCCTCTCTGGAAAAAAAACAAATTGTTTCGTTCATAATATTTTTGAAAACATTTTTTGAAAAATGTTGATCAGTGTTTTGTCCACAAACCAACATGGTTCAGTTCTAATGATTTCTTTCTTTCTCTGAGCAGATTTCTTTTTTTATCAACATTAATTAAAATTATGACCCAGTTTCCAGCTAAATTTGCAGCGTCATGGTTTCACAGACCGAGTTTTTATATGATCACTGATTTAATTCTAACATGCTGGCGGCGTCCAAGCTTTAAACTGTTGTGTTTCAGAAGAAGACAGAGTCTTTCTGTTGTAATGCAGCAGTAAATCCACTGTGGGTTGTGGTGAGGTCACACTGAGGACATCCAGACTTTATGAGCTGAGAGCTTTACTCGCTCTCTGCCTTCTGGACATTAAACCATGGTGTGAGACGTGAGACAGAAAGCAGCAGTTTCTTCTTTGCTGTTCTCGTCCATCAGAGACGAAGACACAGCTTCTGCTGAGTCAAACATTTGGACACCAGACAAAAGAGAGTTAAAGCAACTGTCACAGTAGAATAATTCATTATTATCATATTTATATATATACATACATATGTACATATATATAGAGTTGTCACGATACCAAAATGAGTAACCACGATACTATACCAGACAAAGTATCACGTTCCGGGTAGTATCGCAATACTGCTGCCTTTTTTTATTATTATTATTATTATTATGAACTGCAATGTATTTGTTAAGTTATAAATACTTATTAATTACTTATACTGTTGTTTGGTGCATGATAAACATATAACATATATATATATATATATATATATACATATATATATGTATATAATACATATATATATGTAAAATACAAATCTATTTGACAATAATGCTTATTTTCCAACATAATAAACCGTAGAGAACAAAATACAATAAACAGGAACTGATTCCCTGTGAAAACTATATTTTTATGTCTTTTCTATGTGCTTTATACTTTGACATCCTTTAACTCTTCATTCGTCAGCCTGTACACGGAGCATATAGCCTAATATTAGCTAATACTAACCTGGTATTCCACATATAAATGTGTGTGACGACACTGCAGGTGTTTTATGAGGTTGGACGTGTTCCCTCCTTAGGCTCCTATAGCTTGGTGGCAGCACCTGCACAGTGGAAGGCCATCGTCTATTGCTTTACCGTCTGTGCCTCGTTTAAAGCCAAAATAGTTCTTTTGGAGTTTGTTTGTTTTTTGAGCAAAGTTAGCGGCGCCACTGACGACGCCGCCGCGGCAGACTCGCCGCTCAGGCTCTGTGCTTCTGCCACGGTGAGTGTGTTGTCTCGTGTTTGTGACCGTAAGGCGTGCACGCGTCTGGGCGAGACAGAACTGTAGCTTGACGTTTGTTTTGAAACAAATTTCTATCGAAGCGGAGCTGTATTCATGGAGTTCGTTCTTGCTGGCAGAAAACACACAGCCAATCAGCTAACAGAGGGGCGGACCCAGCGTGCGGAAACAGCCTTTCATATCCCCGAACGTCACCAGTAACAAGCAAACAGCCAATCATTCAGCAGCTGTGTCGTTCGGTTGCAGTAGTTACAATGTGTGTTTGTTTACAAGGGAGTAGCATGCAGTGAGAAGACGGGAGGAGAGTAGAGGCGGCCGCTATGTAGCAACAACTGGCACCGGTGGTATAGTAATCCATGGTAGTACTGTCCTGTAGAATTTCTAGTATAGTAGGAACCGATACGACTTGGCACCGCGGGGTATCGTGGGTACCGTGCAACTCTACATATACAGTGGGTACGGAAAGTATTCAGACCCCTTTGAATGTTTCACTCTTTGTTTCATTGCAGCCATTTGCTAAAATCAAAAAAGTTCATTTTATTTCTCATTAATGTACACTCAGCATCACATCTTGACAGAAAAAAACAGAAATGTAAACATTTTTGCAAATTTATTAAAAAAGAAAAAGTGAAATATCACATGGTCATAAGTATTCAGAGCCTTTGCTCAGTATCGAGTAGAAGCTCCTTTTGATCTAGTACAGCCATGAGTCTTCTTGGGAACATTCTTCCTTGCAGATCCTCTCCAGTTCTGTCAGGTTGGATGGTGAACGTTGGTGGACAGACATTTTCAGGTCTCTCCAGAGATGCTCAATTGGGATTAGGTCAGGGCTCTGGCTTGGCCAGTCAAGAATGGTCACAGATTTGTTCTGAAGCCACTCCTTCGTTATTTTAGCTGTGTGATTAGGGTCATTGTCTTGTTGGAAGGTGAGCCTTCGGCCCAGTCTGAGGTCCTGAGCACTCTGGAAGAGGTTTCCTTCCAGGATATCTCTGTACTTGGCCTCATTCATCTTTCCTTCAATTGCAACCAGTCGTCCTGTCCCTGCAGCTGAAAAACACCCCCCATAGCATGATGCTGCAATCCCAACCATGTTTCACTGTTGGGATTGTATTGGGCAGGTGATGAGCAGAGCTTGGTTTTCTCCGCATAGACCGCTAAGAATTAACGCCAAAAAGTTCAATCTTGGTCTCATCAGACCAGAGAATCTTATTTCTCATAGTCTGGGAGTCCTTCATGTGTTTTTTGGCAAACTCTGTGCGGGCTTTCATATGTCTAGCACTGAGGAGAGGCTTCTGTGGGGCCACTCTGCCATAAAGCCTTTCTCCCATCTCCCTACTGCATCTCTGGAGCTCAGCCACAGTGATCTTTGGGTTCTTCTTCACCTCTCTCACCAAGGCTCTTCTCCCATGATTGCTCAGGACGGCCAGGTCTAGGAAGAGGTCTGATCGTCCCAAACGTCTTCCATTTAAGGATTATGGAGGCCACTGTGCTCTTAGGAACCTTGAGTGCTGCAGAAATTCTTTTGTAACCTTGGTCTGATCTGTGTCTTGGCCACAATTCTGTCTCTGAGCTCCTTGGTCGACCCCATGATTCTCATTTGCTCTGACATGCACTGTGAGCTGTAAGGTCTTATATAGACAGGTGTGTGCCTTTCTTAATCAAGTTCAATCAGTTTAATTAAACACAGCTGGACTCCAATGAAGGAGCAGAACCATCTCAAGGACAATCAGAAGAAATGGACAGCATGTGAGTTAAATATGAGTGTCACAGCAAAGGCTCTGAATACTTATGACCATGTGATGTTTTACTTTTTCTTTTTTAATAAATTAGCAATACTTTCCGTACCCACTGTATATATATGTATATACACATATATATGTACTGTATGTATATATGTATACATATATATACATATGTATATATGTATGATGCAGTGACATTAAGTATTTTTACACAAAACAACTTAAACATGTTGATTATTTTATCCTTTTATCAAAGCTCCGCCCCCAAAATCCTGAAAGTTATCTTCCTAAAGTTAAGCTGAGTATAAGAAAATTAGAATGTGTTTTTGTAAACTTTCACTTCAAGTTTCTTGTTTGGTTAGTAATGTGGTTTTTGTTTTTAACTATAGTCACAGTTTTTTTAGTTTTTCATGACTTATCTAACTTTTTTGTAAACATTTTAATGTGGATTTTGTTAGCTTTAGTTTTTGTTTTTATTAACAAAGTGGTTTTATAGTGTAGTTTGTATTTTTTATTTTTTGTCCTGTGGATTTTGGATGTTTTTTGTAACCCTTTCTGTTAATTACCGTTTTTTCCACAGTTCATCGCGACGCAAGTAATATTTTTTGTACAAAAATTTCACATGACATTTCTGTTCGTGTGTGTGCACGTCTTCTTAAAGCTCACAAACACGACACAAAATGACAGAGGGTTCAGTCTGTTTCTGTGATGTTGGCCATATCTCGGGTCAGTAAATATATTTGTTCTGTTATTATCTAATGGGATCTGCGGCAGGTTCAGGTTTGTAAATAAAATGACGTTATATTATGTTCTTTTCAAAGAATAAAACTTAATTTATGTTTTGTTTTATAATCTTAAAAAAAATCTGTATTTCATTTTTTAACATTCTATTTCATTACTTATTCTTATGAAATAAAATACATGTTTAATGTTTTATTAGTTATTATCAAACAAATACACCTTTTTTATGAGTTATTTGTGCAAGTGATCATTAGTTATTTTTATTCCAGTGTTGTGAGAGCGACACAGACGCTGTTTGTCTTTTTTACTTATTTATTTATGGATGTTGTATCAGAAGATGAAGAGATTTTTAAATGTGTGAATGAGAGAAAACACCAGCACTGACTAAGAGAATACATGCATATGAAATAAAACCCTCCTCATGTCTTAAATCCAGGCTGACGGCACTTTGAAAACAACACACAGCTGCTTCACACCCTGCAAATAAATCAAATACCCGACCTTGGCTGTTTGCGGTGCGTCGTGTAATTATTTACACACTGTTGTTCTGATTGAGCAACTGGGATGTGCAGTATTTTACAGGATTAAAGCCAACACACTGCAGCATTTCTACAAGGATGAAAAAACAAATTAAAAATGAGGAGACGCAGACACACACACACGAGTGCGTCAGTAAATCCAGGAACAGAGTTAAAGTTAATAAATGACAAACATGCACAAAATATAAAGCAACACATATTTATTACTCGATAATAATAAAGATAAGAAATCTTTGTTCTTGCTGAGTGACACTGGTCCTCACAAGGACACAAGGACAAACACACACAAAAAGTGAATGAATGAAAGTGGTGATTTGTTCAGACGCTCAGTGTGGAGGATGTTACAAGGTTTTTGAGGCAAAAACATGAAAAACACAATATTTATGCTTTGGAAAAGTTGTGTCATCTGTCAGATTAGAGGGAAACCACTGAGGGAAGGATAATCTGTGAATTGGTCATTTAAAGTTACCTTCAGTGATGGTGTATTCTGTGGAAATGTTTGTTTTTTCTTGTTTTAACACGTCCAAATAAAAAGAAACATTTTTAAGCACATGGATTCTGCAGGAAGTTGTTTGATGGAGATGATGAAAAATGCTTTTATTAAAAGTATAGTTCAGGTTCTTATATCATCTTTATCTCACAGTCTGTCAGTCCAGAGAGAATATCAGTGATTTTAGCTGCGGGGACACAGGAGCTGCTGGTCCTCTGCTGCCTCGTGTGGTCACTTTGAGTCACTGAGATAAATCTGAGCATAGAACTTTAAATTCACTAAAATAAGACATTAGAACTTAGTGATGGAGGCAGCAGTGGATGAACAACTCCTGAGTGTGTGATGTTGAACCTCTATGAGGTTTGGTGTGGGAGAGTGCGTGGTTCACAAACTTCAGTTTCCTGTTGGTAAAGTCTGTGTAACAGTGAGATAAAGACATCGTAGACTTAAACGGATGTAGGTTTTATTGGGTGAGTGTTTTGTTTGTTAAACGGTCAAAGCAAGAAATATTCATCAAGTTACACATGAAGTTTTCTCTGCCGCCGTGGTTCTTTTGACCTGATGTTTGTGTGTGTTGTGTCTGTGTTGTGTTGCAGAACCGTACAGCCCGGCCGTGTGGGTGATGATGTTTGTCATGTGCCTGTCGGTGGTGGCTGTCACCGTCTTCATCTTTGAGTTCTTCAGCCCTGTGGGATACAACCGCAGCCTGCAGAGCGCCAAGAGTAAGAGCAACAAAAAACTCATCCGCCGCTCCGCACGCCGCTCACGCTCCTTATGTCGTCACTTATGCAAAACGAGAGGGGGCTGAT
The DNA here is from genome assembly GCF_019176455.1 of Solea senegalensis. Taxonomy (NCBI): domain Eukaryota; kingdom Metazoa; phylum Chordata; class Actinopteri; order Pleuronectiformes; family Soleidae; genus Solea; species Solea senegalensis. The sequence goes on from NC_058039.1 coordinate 18,362,343, forward strand.
TTGAAGAAGGACGATTTGCTCAAATTATGGAAATTGTCCTCTTTTTTATTCTCTCTCTCTCTCTCTTCTCACCGCACACGAGTCAAAACAATCATTCCACACCTACGATCAGGCTCATTTGTTTTTAATGACTCAAACACTGATGTCGGTGGTTGATTTGGCGTCTCTGTTCCTTTTGCAAAACCACTTACAACTGTTATATTGCTTTCTAATAAGTGTAATTATCGGGATTTTAGAGGAACAGGTTGACGTCTGTTGGTGGCTTCATGCTTTAAACCTGTCACCAGGATCATTTGTGGCTTCGTTATGTTTCAGAATAACCACAGATATGTTGTGATCATGTCTTTTCCTAATGTTAAGTCTATGATATCTTTAAAATATTTTTCTGCCATGTTATCTTGTCATTACACAGACTTTTCCAACAGGAAAGTGAAGTTTTAAACCACTCACTCTCCCACACCAAACCTCATAGAGAAAATCAGTGATTTTAACATCACACACACAGGAGTTGTTGATCCACTGCTGCCTCCATCACTAAGTTCTAATTTCTTATTTGATGAATTCGGCATTTAAAGTTCTTTGCTCAGATTTAGCTCAGTGACACAAGTTGACCACACGAGGCAGCAGTGGACCAGCAGCTCCTGTGTCCCTGTGAGCTAAAAGCACTGATTTTCTCTATGGGCTTTGGTGTGGGAGAGTGAGTGGTTTATGAACGTCAGTTTCCTGTTGGAAAAGTCTGTGTAACAGTGAGATAAAGACGTGAACGGCGACTTACACTGATGTAGATTTTATCGGGTGAGGGTTTTGTTTGTTGGCTTCTTTCCCGTGTTTTTGCTGGAGTCCACGTTTTTCTACGCCAAGTTCTCGGTGCCAGTGGCTGAAGCAGCACAGTCAGCACTGACTCTGTGTTACTACTCACTTCAACAACACCTGAATGTCTGTGGCTCTGGTCACAAAGTCAGGTCCATAATGAAGTGAAGTGGTTTTTCTCACTTCGCTGTGGAACAAGTGGACGAGTCTGCACAAATCCCAGACCTCGGCCTCATCCAGCACCTGTGTGTGAAATGAAACACCTAATGTGAGCCAGACCTCTGCACCTCACGTTAGTGTGAGATTACAAAGGTTTGACATCAGAAGAGCAGAGGCTAAAACCTCCACTGTCACACCATAGTGCTGTAAACTGAATTTATTTAAGAAGAAATGTAATAAATCTCTGTTTCTCTTTGTCTCTCAGAGTCAGGCGGGTCCAAGTTCACCATCGGGAAGTCGGTGTGGCTGTTGTGGGCGCTCGTCTTCAACAATTCTGTGCCTGTGGAGAATCCTCGAGGAACCACCAGCAAAATCATGGTAAACACGAGACCTCACACAGCAGCTGACTGACAGACAGAGAGCATGTAGAGGAACGACTGCAGGAGCAGCAGCAAAGATTCTGTCTGCAGTGCAGACGTTCTTCCATCGATCTCTGGAAGTCCTTCACAACATCTGCGTGCAGTCGGGGATAAAATAGTGTCTATAATTAGACGGAGATTTTTTTTTAACCATAAACTTAAAGAGTTCTTGTGACAGATGATGATGACAAAACACTTCAAATATTTCCTGAAGCAATGCAACTGTTAGCAGCTGTTCCCTGAATCTAAATGTGACTTTAATCTCTTAAATATCTTTTTAATGACATTTGGGGAAAAAAAACAATCAGCGTGTTTAAAAAACAAATACTTGCGTCCATTATTTTAAAGAAACTAATCATGAGATTAACTGATGACAACTGCCCTAACACCGGACAATTTACTATTGTGATTTTTCAGATATTTATCACATGAACACTGTTTTTGACTGCACTTTATTAGCTTTTAAATATAATTTCAATGGTTCAATTAATCAACGCTGCTCCATCATCAACTTTATCTAACTCTATCATGTCTGTTGTTTTTTTAGTGTTTTTAAACCCACGAACACGAGCACACGTGTAATCAGGTTAAAAAACAAACTGAAGCTGTGAGACGGTGTAATCACTTTGAGAGTGTGTTAGTCACTTGTTACGCGGCGGTCGGTCTCTCTAACACCCGCTGCTTTTCCCTCTGCACTCACGTGAAAAGACAAACAAGCTTCTCCAAACCCAGCAGAAGTAAAAGAAAGAAAGAAAATCATTTCTCTGACTGCAAGTTTCACAACAACTACAATCATCTCAACAGCTCATTAGCTGCTCAAAGGTTTCTAAACGGCTCATCGGGGAGAAACGGGGGCTGATTGTTATTCCCTGTGTTTCCTTTGTTAATGCGCTCGTTTTTGGTCAGACTGTAGGTTTTGTATTTGTCGGCTGTGACATTTGAAGCTAACATCACCTGTTTTTAGATAGAGAGAAATAAACTGTACATACACACAGAGACGCTATCAGCTTCACAATCTTATTTTTCTGTAGTTTTTAAATCTTGAAGTGGACAAATGTCACTTAACAGCAAACAGTAGACAAGTTTACGAGGCTAACTAGTTTGTAAGTGAGTCTATGCTAACATTACGACCTACTCTGGTGTTGACGGGGACATAGTGTTAGTTTAATAGCATAGCGTTAGCTCATCACATCATCTGTTTCACTCACAGAATCACAGGCGAAGTTTTTTTAAATTAAACTGAAACAAATTGTGTTAGCTTCATGCTAGCAACACAACATATGCTATATGAACTTCATTTCACTTTGCAGCAAACCTGGTTTTAAAAGTTTAAATCAATACTAAAGAAAGTGCCCTATGTTAGCTCGCTAGCTAACATAATGACAACTTCATTATTGATGGGGACGCAATGTTAGCATCGTAGCTTCGTCGCTCATCTCACTGGATCGCAGGCAACCCAGTTCTTGAATCTGATTTTTTCTTACCACATTGCATGTCGTGTCATGTCATTTTGGCATCTTTAGCATGAGAAGAAGCTCTGTAAATGCTACATAAAACACATAAACAAACGTGAAGCGTTTCATAAAAATCATCCACAACTCTCACAAGCAAATCTCATCTGAACGTGTGGACGACTTAAGCTTCATGCTAACAACAGCAGTCCCCTGGTGGGCATAGATGGTACTGCATGTTGGTCTTAAAAGGCCATTGACCTCTTTATTTACCTATAAAAACAGATTAGTGGACTATAGTTTTGATTATCCCTCGTTCTTAATTAGAGTTATGATTAAATGTTTTGGTCTGTGAAAGATTTTAAGAGATTGTACAACTATATTTATTTTTCTCTCAAAAAATTAAAAAAAATAATCTCCCCGAAGCAAAAACAGCGTCCACTTCAAACAGCAATGAAGAAATAATGCATTTCTTTTGCCATATTTGTCACCATCACTGACAAAAACTGTTATATATGGTTCAATGAGCTAAAGGGATTTTAAAAAGAAACAGAAACACCTTCAGCTTTATTCTAAATCTGATGAATCCTCCTCACACTCACTCGCCTGCTAAGATACGCTGATCACGAGCACAGAGAATAAATACATATATTATTATATTACAGGACGCCTTTAATGTTTAATGAGATTATTCATCACATGCCTTTCATTTATTTGTCCATGCAGTATTTAACACACGTGTGCGTGTGTGAGAAGCCACTGCAGGGTCAACAGTTGCTGATCCAGCTCTCACTGATGGATCATTATGATCATAATGTGGCACATTAAAGTTTTAAAAGCTTTGACATTGGCTCACAGGAGCGGAGTTTGTCCTTCAACCTCCCTGCTGCTTTCTTTTTACTCCTCCTCCTTCATTTACACCACAGCTGAGGGGTGTGTTTATTATATATATATATATATATATATATATATATATATATATACATGTGTGTGTTTTTAATCTAATTCATTAAGGATATTATGCAAATACACTTTTTGGCATACACACAAGCACATTTCCCCCCCGCTCAGTTCTGACTGCAGGTTTAAGTTTCTAAGACTAATCCACGTCTTTCACTGCGGCTTCTTGGCTGAGTTTCAACAACACAGCAATTACAGCAGCTGCAGTGTGTGTGTGTGTGTGTGTGTGTGTGTGTGTGTGTTCATGCCAACTCCTTAAACCTGTGAAACAATCTTAATTGTGCTTTTAGTCACTTGAAGCAGTGGATTCTTTAGCTCGTATCAACACGCGTCTGTTTCTGCACCGTTTTCATCCAAATCATCAAAACACATGATTTATGCTAAAGACAAACTTTACTGACGTTACGAAAAAGGTTAGACACTTTGTTACTGTTAAACATGTTTAAAGGTGATGAAACATTTCCATGACACAAATAAAAACACATGATAACAAAAAACACGCCATGAATGTTACTAAAAAAGTTACAAAATAATTCACCCAATTGACCACAAATCATATAAAATGTGGTAATTTTACTAAAACAATGAAATAATGGTGACAAAACCATTATGAAAATGTAGCAATTTTTTTTACAAATTTATTTTACAACATTTACTAAAAAAATGTGTACTACATTTTTATAAAAATAATTTAATTTAATTTAATTTAAAATTAATTTTATACTTTTTTCAAACTAATTTTTTAATTCAAACAAAATTTGACTCATTTTTTTACAAGAATTGTACAATTTATACAATTCTTTATTAATTTTTTTACAAATGTTTAGATTTTTTTTACAAAAGCATCCTACTTCTATAACAAAAAATGATCTTATATATGTCTGTTTCAGCAGAATTTTCATGAAAATATTCAAAACATACAATTTATGCTCAAAACAAACAATAATATTAATAATGTGACTAAAAAGGTAATCTTACCAAAATTACAAACATTTTACAAATGGTTGCAATGATAAAAAAAGTTACTTATATTAACAAAAACATGTTACTTCTATAACAAAAAAAGTCTTAGAAAACCTGATAATTTGTGTGACAAAAATCACATTTATATAAAATGTGCTTGTATACACACACACACACACACGCTGACGTAAACAGCCGCTGATGATTGTCCACCTCTCACCTTCTCTTCCCGTGCGTCTGTCACACCTGCAGCGTCTCTGCTGTGACCCGACCGTCCATGATCCACATTAGACCAAACACAGAGTGACCCTCGGGCGAGTCAGCGTTGTCGGCACCATCATCATCAGCAGCACATCTCATCTCATCTGTGTGCAGACATAACATCATTTATCATTTATTTATCAGGCGTCACACACCAGTGTGTGTGTGTGTGTGTGTCACATCATTACCTGCAGGTTCAGCTCAGCACAGAGTCAGTCATTAAGTTGTTACCTGTTGCACAGAGGACGCAAACTAGCTGATTATTAAAAAAACACAGACGGAGACAAACAGTCGTTATTATGAGAGACACTAGGTGGAGACGGGAGGACACAGGAGGACACAGCAACAACAATACTTTTACTCTGGTAACAAGGACGAGGACCCTCGTAAACACTCCTCCTCTAGCATCTACTCAGTCTCTGCTCCTCCTCTAGCATCTCTTCAGTCTCTGCTCCTCCTCTAGCATCTCCTCAGTCTCTGCTCCTTCTCTAACTCCTCAGTCTCTGCTCCTCCTCTAGCATCTCTTCAGTCTCTGCTCCTCCTCTAGCATCTCCTCAGTCTCTGCTCCTCCTCTAGCATCTCTTCAGTCTCTGCTCCTCCTCTAGCATCTCCTCAGTCTCTGCTCCTCCTCTAGCATCTACTCAGTCTCTGCTCCTCCTCTAGCATCTCTTCAGTCTCTGCTCCTTCTCTCCCTCAGTCTCTGCTCCTTCTCTAACTCCTCAGTCTCTGCTCCTTCTCTAACATCTCCTCAGTCTCTGCTCCTCCTCTAGCATCTCCTCAGTCTCTGCTCCTTCTCCTCCTCAGTCTCTGCTCCTCCTAACTCAGTCTGCTCCTTCTCTAACATCTCCCAGTCTCTGCTCCTCTAGCATCTCTCAGTCTCTGCTCCTCCTCTAGCATCTCCTCAGTCTCTGCTCCTTCTCTAACTCCTCAGTCTCTGCTCCTTCTCTAACATCTCCTCAGTCTCTGCTTCTCCTCTAGCATCTCCTCAGTCTCTGCTCCTTCTCTAACTCCTCAGTCTCTGCTCTCTCCTAGCATCTCCTCAGTCTCTGCTCCTCCTCTAACATCTCCTCAGTATCTGCTCCTTCTCTAACATCTCCTCAGTCTCTGCTCCTCCTCCTAGCATCTCCTCAGTCTCTGCTCCTCCTCTAGCATCTCCTCAGTCTCTCCTCCTCTGTCTCCTCCTCACTCCTCAGTCTCTGCTCCTTCTCTAACTCCTCAGTCTCTCCTTCTCTAACATCTCCTCAGTCTCTGCTCCTTCTCTAACATCTCCTCAGACTCTGCTCCTCCTCTAACATCTCCTCCTCTGTCAGGTTCTGGTGTGGGCTTTCTTCACTAACATCTCCTCAGTCTCTGCTCCTCCTCTAACATCTCCTCCTCTGTCAGGTTCTGGGTGTTTCTTCACTAACATCTCCTCAGTCTCTGCTCCTCCTCTAACATCTCCTCCTCTGTCAGGTTCTGGTGTGGGCTTTCTTCGCTGTCATCTTCCTGGCGTCGTACACTGCAAACCTGGCTGCCTTCATGATCCAGGAGGAGTACATCGACACGGTGTCAGGGCTGTCAGATAAGAAGGTATGGGCTGGATGAATGGATGAATGATGAATGGATGGATGATGAGTGGATGGAGAGATCCAACCTTTAATGATGTTTCATTTTAAGCCTAATTAAAGCACAATTTGAACTTGAGCAGCTCTGCTCTCTTAATGTGATGTAAATACAGATTTTAGCCACCTAACTAAATACTCACCAAGTAAATTTTACATCAGTTTGAGTCTACGATATCTTTATAGCATGTTCACATCTTTATCTCACTGTTACTTTTACAACAGGAAACTGACGTGTGTAAACCACTCACTCTCCCACACCAGAAAACATCACACACACAGGAGTTGTTGATCCACTGCTGCCTCCATCACTAAGTTCAAATGTCTTATTTTGTCACTTTGGCTTTTAAAATCTGTCATTCAGATTAACCTCAGTGACACAAAGTGACCACACGAGGCAGCAGAGGACCAGCAGCTCCTGTGTCCCCACCAGCTGTTGGAAAATTCTGTCTCACAGTGAGATAAAGACGTGAACATTCAGATGTCGTGGATTTAAACTGACATAGGTTTTAGTTGAGTATTTTGTGAAGTATCCCTTTAGTCACCTGGAGATGAGGCTCTCGATCCTCTCTTTAATTTTCTCCACAGAAACAGATTGGACAGTAAATAGGGGACAGTAAATGAGGTTGTCACAGGTTGTTTCTTGAAAAGCCGGAGGAAAATTTGAGAAAAGGCTGACAAAAAAGTGAAATACTAGTGTCATCTTTTCATCTCTTATTTCTGAGCTTTTAAAAAATCTCTTTTATCCTGATTTCATCCCACCTACGATCTTCACATCATCAATGAAAGCATTCACAGCTCAGACCTCCTCATGCATTCATATCAAGCAGATGCAATTACTGTAACAGCGTTTTCATTAGCAGCTCTACATTAGCAGCTCTACATTAGCATCTTTACATTAGCAGCTCTCCATTAGCAGCTCTACATTAGCATCTTTACTTTAGCAATAAAAAACAATAAGGAAAAGTATCGAAGGATTAAAAACGTTAGATTTAAAAGAGAGAAAACTGACTTTTGTCACTTTTATCTTCTTTGACAAACAGAAGTTTCTCTGTTATCATCATCATCTCATCTGTGGTGTTCCACAGGGCTCTATCCTCGGCCCAGCTCTCTTTTCTTTGTCCATGCTTCTTTCAGGGACGACAGTTAAAGGTGACATAGAATGCTTGTATCATAGCTGCAAACGAGCCGATCAAAATATCTCCTCACTGATGCTCTCGTCAGCCGTGCTGTTTCAGACCAAAACCACACCCCTAGAACGTGGACTGTGTTGTGATTGGCCAGCCAACGAGAGCTTTCCCACTGTCCTGCGATTGGCCAGGTACCTGGAAGTGACGTAATAGATAGGCCAGCTCTCAGATACACAGCTCCCCCTCTGGCACGGTGGATGCTCTGCATCTCAGCAGCTACAACGAGAGTAGTTCTTCTTCTTCTGCGGTTGAATGTACGCAACCGGATGTGCCCGGACTAGTGCCTGCACCAGGAGGCGCTACGGTGGTGAGAGGAGGGGTGAGGATTTTTGATGACGACATCAAATTAAGGAAGTGCCGATCCGCTTCGCAGAGCCCAGGAAAACAATACAACACTATTTTCTCAGCAGTGGCTGAACTGTTTGTTCTGAAACTTTAGGGTTTCATAAACGAGGTAATGACGCAGATACACACACACAAACGCAGCGTTAATTAGAGCTTCTTGTCTATGTGGGCTTTAATCTTTTCATTGTTGTGCGGAGGACTTCTGATCCATCCATCTTTTTTCAACCTGGCCTTTTAGCCAAAATAAAAGCCTTTCTTCACTGTGAAGATCTGGAACTTTTATTAGCTCCAGGCTGGACTTCTGTAACACACTTTGATCCAATCCAACTTTATTTGTAAAGAACTTTAAAACAAGCACAGTGAACCAAAGTGATGTACAGAAAAATAAATAAAAGACACAGAATCTCACAAGACAACTCCAATAAATTAAAGAGATAAAAACGTGGATAAAAACAGATCAGATAAAATAAATAAAACCGTAAAATAAAATAGAAAATAACATCAACAACTTAAACCGTGTCAAAGGACAATGAAGAGAGATTTAAAAACAGACAAAGAAGAGAAGGCAGATCATTAAAAGAGATGAAAGTATGATCATTCTTTGTGACATCTTCATCTTACCTAAATCTAATGTGAACACACTTAAAGTATAAACACATCTTCTCTCCTCCTCGCATCCTTCCCTCGCTCTAACCTCCTGCCACCTCATCTCTTCTTCTCTCCTCCCTCAGTTCCAGCAGCCGACAGAGCAGTACCCGCCGCTGCGCTTCGGCACGGTGCCCAACGGCAGCACCGAGGAGAACATCCGCTCCAACTACCCCAACATGCACCAGTACATGATCCGCAATAACCAGAAGGGCGTGGAGGAGGCCATCGACAACCTGAAGACTGGGTGAGGAGAGGATTCTTTTCAAGAATTAAGCTTTTAACAGAAGAGTAAGGAGCTTAAAGGATAAAATAAGAGTGGAATAATTAAACTGCTGAATGGTTTTACAGCATGTTATTGTTGCCTTTAAGGACTTTTTGATATTCTACGAGGTAAAGGACATCACACATTCACTGTCCTGCTATTCACGTTTTAAATGTTTTCAAGAAAAGTGAAACTATCTTGTGACCTTTTGAATAAGATTGAACATTTCTATTAAAAAAAAAAAAAAGCCTCGAAACTTATTTCAATATGAATTATTTCATTCAGAAAATGTTTCCTAAATGTCAAAATGACGCAGATCTGAAGATCTTAAGAACACATTCTTTCTCAACCCCACCTCCTGATCTCACCACTCTACCAACCACACATTCAGCTCCTTCTCTATCCTCTTTCTCCCCTCTATCTCAGGATCAAGTTCTTTCCCTAATAACCTCTGCCCGCCCCACCTCCTGCCCCCTTGACCCTATCCCCTCTCACCTTCTTCAGTCAATTGCTTCTGATCTTCTTCCTTTCCTCACCCACCTCACTAACACATCTCTATCATCTGGTTGCTTTCCGGACTCTCTTAAAGAGGCCAGAGTGACCCCCCTCCTTAAAAAACCCACCCTTGACCCGTCTGAAGTAAATAACTACAGACCTGTCTCTCTTCTTCCTTTTCTCTCCAAAACTCTCATCCTACCTTCACCGGAACAACCTTCTTGATCCTCTTCAGTCTGGTTTTAAAGCAGGTCACTCGACCGAAACTGCACTTCTTGCTGTCACTGAGCAACTCCACACTGCCAGGGCTGCCTCTCTCTCCTCTGTGCTCATCCTCTTGGACCTTTCTGCAGCGTTTGACACAGTTAACCACCAGATCCTTACTTCCTCCCTTCAAGAACTAGGTGTCTCAGGCTCTGCACTTACCCTACTCTCGTCCTATCTTCAAAACCGTGCTTACAGAGTAACCTGGAGAGGATCTGTGTCGGAACCCTGTCCTCTAGCTACTGGGGTCCCTCGGGGTTCTGTCTTGGGCCCTCTCCTCTTCTCTCTATACACCAACTCTCTTGGTTCTGTTATTCTCTCTCATGGTTTTTCCTATCACAGCTACGCCGATGACACCCAACTCATTCTCTCTTTTCCCAGCTCCGACACACAGGTAGCAGAACGGATCGCCGCTTGTCTGACTGACATCTCTCAGTGGATGTCTGACCATCACCTGAAACTCAATCTCGACAAGACTGAGTTTCCTTTTCTCTCCCACCACAGACCTAACCATCACCCTCGACAACTCTGTGGTAACTCCTTCTCATACTGAAGGAACCTGGGTGTGACACTTGACGACCATCTCTCCCTCACTGCCAACATTGCTGCAACAGCTCGATCTTGCAGATACATGTTGCACAACATCAGAAGGATACGGCCTCTTCTAACCCAGAAGGCGGCACAGGTTCTGGTCCAGGCTCTTGTCATCTCACGCTTGGATTACTGCACCTCCCTCCTGGCTGGTCTCCCTGTGTGTGCCATACGACCTCTGCAACTCATCCAGAATGCGGCAGCTCGACTGGTCTTCAACTTACCAAAGTTCTCCCACACTACACCGCTCCTCCGCTCCCTTCACTGGCTTCCTGTAGCTGCTCGCATCCGCTTCAAGACTCTAGTGCTTGTGTTCCATGCTACAAACGGATCCTGTCCAGCCTACATCCAGGACATGATCAAAACCTACACCCCAGCCCGCCCACTTCGATCTGCATCAGCAAACCGGCTCGCTGCCCCCTCACTGAGAGGATCGCAGAGGCATTCACTGAACTCGAGACTGTTCACTGTCCTCGCTCCCAAATGGTGGAACAAGCTCCCCATCGACATCCGAACAGTGGAAAGCCTCCACATCTTCCGCCGCCGACTAAAAACACATTTCTTCAAACTCTACCTCGACTAAGACAACGACAACGACGACGACAAAATATAAAAAAAAAATTTAAAAAACCCCCCAAAAAAAACGTATACATCGCACTTATGACTCGCACTTCATAGTTTGGTTTACTTGAAGCTCTAAATGCACTTATTGTAAGTGGCTTTGGATAAAAGCGTCTGCTAAATGGCGTAATGTAATGTAACATTCATGTCTTTATCTCACTGTCAGACAGACTTTTCCAACAGGAAACTGAAGTTTGTAAACCACTCACTCTCCCACACCAAACCTCATAGAGAAAATCAGTGATTTTAGCTCATGGGGACACAGGAGCTGCTGGTCCTCTGCTGCCTCGTGTGGTCACTTTGTGTCACTTCAGTAAGTCTGAACCAAGGATTTTGAATTTAAATAATAAGACATTACAAGTTAGTGATGGAGGCAGCAGTGGATCATCAACTCCTCTGTGTGTGATGTTAAAATCACTGATTTTCTCCATGGACGTTGGTGTGGGAGAGTGAGTGATTTACAAACTTCAGTTTCCTGTTGGTAAAGTCTGTGTAACAGTGAGATAAAGACGTGAACATGTTATTAAGATACTGTAGACTTAAGTTAGTGTAGATTCTATTAGTGATTTATTAGTGTTAAGTGGATAAAATTATTTTTTCTTGTCGCAGCTTTAAAAACTAGTTCCAAACTTTTCTCTTATCTACATTTTTGTTTTACTTTATTTGAGAAAAGTATTGTTTACGACACATTTGAATTAAATGTCTCTTCTCTGCTTGCGCTCTAATCTTTGTCTCGGGAGTTTTAGCTCAGTAGAAGAAGAAGTGAGGAGTAAAAGAGCTGCAGCCGCAGTGCAGGGACAGATTCTCGTCGTGTCAGCAGCCACAGAATCTCAGGCTCCTGGTGTCGTCCACGGGGGACGTGTTTATGATTGTCCCGCAGAGAGACACTGTGTACACAGAGCAGCAGCGTGACATCCACACCAGCACATCCTGTTGGAGCAGGAGGAGGAGGAGCAGCTCTTCCTCATTTTATCACTGATGATGAAATTAAGAAAATGAATGGCGTAATTTTACACCACACCAAACTCCATAGAGAAATCAGTGATTTTCGATTGCGGGGACACAGGAGCTGCTGGTCCTCTGCTGCCTCGTGTGGTCACTTTGTGTCACTGAGGTCCATGATTGAAGGATTATAAAAGCCGAATTTTCAAAACAACACGTGAAGTTAGTGATGGAGGCAGCAGTGGATCAACGACTCCTGTGTGCTGTGATGAGAAAATCACTGATTCTCTGTGGACTTTGGTGTGGTGTTCGCTGTGTTTTTACAGATTCTCTTCTTTGCTGACGATTATCTTCTCTCTGTGTGTGATTGTTGACTAGAAGCAGAAAAGTGTCTATTTTCTGTCCCTCTGTCCTCTGGTTGCTCTGCTCAGGTGACTGATTTCCGTCCCTCTACTGTATCCCCCCCACAGGAAGCTGGACGCCTTTATTTACGACGCTGCCGTGCTGAACTACATGGCCAGGAAGGACGAGGGCTGCAAGGTAAGATGGCTGCCGGGCGAGTTCATGTTTGCTATATTATTTAAACGTGAAATACAAGTCGTAATTAAGCATTAGTTTAGTTTATTTACATTTTGAATTGAATTCTTTTTCAGTCTTTCTACACATTTAATTTCTTTTACACTTTTTTAGCAGTTGGTTTATTGCAGTCATTTTGTCTCTGTGTTGTTTTTTAAAATATAAATAGTCTCGAGAGTTATGGATCCATTCCATTTAGTTTGAAAAGAGTCAGGACCACGTAACACGGTCACTAGTATAATCACTAGTTATAAAAAACATGTGACACATTAATATTCTCCCTCGCGGCCTCGAGCGTCTTCACATTATTGTCATTTCAGGACGAAGCTGCTGCTGATTTATTTATGCTTTTGCCCTTCATATCGTTCCCATGGCAACAATCAAAAGTCCTGCCCAGTGTGTGTGTGTATGTGTGTAATAATGTCAGAGTGAAGTTGCAACAACTGCACTAATTATTATTATAATTATTACAACTTTTCCTACAATGTCCCGTAATAATAGTTTTAAAGATATTCACACGTGTGTGTGTGTGTGTGTCCTCAGGTGATGACCATCGGCTCTGGTAAAGTTTTTGCCACCACAGGTTACGGCATCGCGCTGCATAAAAACTCCCGCTGGAAACGACCTCTAGACCTCGCGCTGCTGCAGCTGGTGGGAGACGGTAAGCCAGAAAAGGGGGATGGGCTTATGGGAGTGACATAGCAGTTAAAATAAAAGAACTGCCTATGCTGCAAAGCAACGGAAAAACAGTCAAATATAGAGTAAAATAGAGATAAACTGATTAATCAGGCAAATTTTTTCCATCTTTGTGAACTCAAAATGCTGAGGATTAGATGACATCGTCTCAGGAGGCGGAGTCTCTGATTCATTCAGATGACAGATGTAAATTAACATAATAATTATTACAAATATCACAATCTACACTCATAAAAATGTATTTTTTTTCCTCCAGAATTTTAAGTAATCTTTACTTTTTTTGATGACCTTATACATTATTTTAATTAAAAATACTGTAAACAGACCGATGTTGTTTAGTAACTAGTTACAGATGTTACGTCATTTTCTAATTTTATTAGTGTCATTGTTTAACTGTTATGTTTTATCAGAGGTAGGAAATCTGCACCATCCAGAGAAAATATTCAACCTTTAGTGTAAAACACATAAATAAACAGAAAAGAGTTTAAAAACACTTCAAATAAACATGAAATATACAGAAAATTGTTTAAAAACACTTCAACGACTTCAACCAACACAAACACCTCGCACATAAAAGGGAGAAAGAAACAGAAGAGAGAGAAGAGGGAAGCGTGTGGACACACCTCCGGGAAATGAACTTCCTTTTCTATTCCACGCTCTCTGTTTTTGGTTCAGATGACCTCTGGACTCTTCGGGGACGTTGGATGTTGATTTTTCAGAGCTGCTGATTCTTCTGCAGTGTAGGTTTTAATGCACAGTTTAGTTCCAGCAGCGAGTCGTTTGGGATCATTGTGTTGCAGAACACTCGTTGTGTTCACACATTACAGTTTTTCTGCTTTTATCAGGTTCTTTTATTAGTGTTAGACGGATAAAGTCAGTCTGAAATCATAGCTGCACAAGTAAAAATTTATTTTTGCCACTTAATAAACACCCCCCCCCCATAAAATCTCCACCAGTTTAAGTCGACAATGCCTCAAGAATATTGTTTTCCCTCTTTATCTCACTGTCTGTCAGCCTTTTGTGACTGAATTTCTAAACCAAAACTCTCAGGGACACAGGAGCTGCTGGTCCTCTGCTGCCTCGTGTGGTCACTTTGTGTCGCTGAAATCTGAATGAACAATTTCAAAAGCCAAATTCACTAAAATAAGACATTAGAACTTAGTGATGGAGGCAGCAGTGGATCAACAACTCCTGTGTGTGTGATGTTAAAATCACTGATTTTCTCTCTGAGGTTTGGTGTGGGAGAGTGAGTGGTTTACAAACTCCAGTTTACACAAGGAAACGTCTGTGTAACAGTGAGATATGTTCTTAAGATACTCACCATCTACTACTGTCAAAACTTTGCTGTAAAAAGACGAATATTTTGGGATGTTTTCTTCAGGGACTCACCTCATTTCCCTTCTCTCACCCTGAAAACATCGTCTGTCTCCGGGGGAACGGATTCAATCAGTCACTGTGCTTTTTTCACATCAGCTGATCATAAAGAAACTTTCAGTTTTGATTAAATGGTGAGATTTTTCTTCACAGACGGAGAAAGTGTGCAGGAAACACAGAAGCTTGTTTTATTATTTGCAAAGTACTTTAAATGTGTAAAATGTCAAATATTTCTGAAAGGAAAGTTTACACTATAGACTTAATCCACATTCAAATATTCAACAAAAATAATGAGATCTAATCTGATATTTTCTTTAAAAAGATTTATTCAAAAAACTAGATTTGATTTGCAGCTACAGAAAAAAAACATGTTACAGTTTAGTTTTTATTTTAGTCACTAAAACAATGTCTTTATTTAAAGGTGACATAGAATGCTTATATCACACATATATGTTAGTTATGGAGGTCTACTTACATATATTAACTTGTTTTCATGGTCACACATATATGTTAGTTATGGAGGTCTACTTACATATATTAACTTGTTTTCATGGTCACATATATATGTTAGTTATGGAGGTCTACTTACATATATTAACTTGTTTTCATGGTCACATATATGTTAGTTATGGAGGTCTACTTACATATATTAACTTGTTTTCATGGTCACATATATATGTTAGTTATGGAGGTCTACTTACATATATTAACTTGTTTTCACGGTCACATATATGTTAGTTATGGAGGTCTACTTACATATATTAACTTGTTTTCATGGTCAAATATATATTAGTTATGGAGGTCTACTTACATATATTAACTTGTTTTCATGGTCACATATATGTTAGTTATGGAGGTCTACTTACATATATTAACTTGTTTTCACGGTCACATATATGTTAGTTATGGAGGTCTACTTACATATATTAACTTGTTTTCATGGTCACATATATATGTTAGTTATGGGTCTACTTACATATATTAACTTGTTTTCATGGTCACATATATATGTTAGTTATGGAGGTCTACTTGCATATATTAACTTGTTTTCATGGTCACACATATATGTTAGTTATGAGGTCTACTTACATATATTAACTTGTTTTCATGGTCACATATATGTTAGTTATGGAGGTCTACTTACATATATTAACTTGTTTTCATGGTCACATATATATGTTAGTTATGAGGTCTACTTACATATATTAACTTGTTTTCATGGTCACATATATGTTAGTTATGGAGGTCTACTTACATATATTAACTTGTTTTCACGGTCACATATATGTTAGTTATGGAGGTCTACTTACATATATTAACTTGTTTTCATGGTCACACATATATGTTAGTTATGGAGGTCTACTTACATATATTAACTTGTTTTCATGGTCACACATATATGTTAGTTATGGAGGTCTACTTACATATATTAACTTGTTTTCACGGTCACACATATATGTTAGTTATGGAGGTCTACTTACATATATTAACTTGTTTTTATGGTCACATATATTAGTTATGGAGGTCTACTTACATATATTAACTTGTTTTCATGGTCAGCCGCGCTGTTTCAGACCAAAACCACACCCCCTGAACGTGGACTGTGTTGTGATTGGCCAGCCAACGAGAGCTTTCCCACTGTCCTGTGATTGGCTAGGTACCTGGAAGTGACGTAATAGATAGGCCAGCTCTCAGATACACAGCTCCCCCTCTGGCACGGTGGATGCTCTGCATCTCAGCAGCTACAACTAGAGTAGTTCTTCTTCTTCTGCGGTTGAATGTACGCAACCGGATGTGCCCGGACTAGTGCCCGCACCAGGAGGCGTTACAGTGGTGAGAGGAGTGGTGAGGATTTTTGATGACGACATCAAATTAAGGAAGTGCCAATCCGCTTCACAGAGCCCAGGAAAACAATACAACACTATTTTCTCAGCAGTGGTTGAACTGTTTGTTCTGAAACTTTAGGGTTTCATAAATGAGGTCATGACGCAGATACACACACACAAACGCAGCGTTAATTGGAGCTTCTGGTCTATGTCGCCTTTAATATAAGATTTAAATATATTTTATAAAGATAAATTGTTGTTGAAAAAAAAAGAGATAAAATAAAACATTTTAAAATCTGACAAATATGAGATGAGACTTCCCCTGAAATTCACTTCACACTTTTTTCTGCCAAGTAATGGGCTATTGTATATATCCACCATCAGACTGACTGCCAAATAATGAGCTTTTCTCGACATCTACCAAGAGACTGACTGCAAAATAGTGAGCTGTTCTCGACATCTACCAAAAGACTGACTGCCAAATAGTGAGCTGTTCAATATATCTACCATCAGACTACCTGCCAAATATATTTTTTATCAAATTTGAAAATGAAAAACCTTGATTTACAGTGACATGTTTCAATTTAGTGTTTATTTTATTCACTAAAACAATTTTTTTTATGTCTTATAAGATTAAATTGTTAAAGAACACATTTTGTTGACAAAAAAAATGGAGGATATAAAACTGTTTATTTATCTGTGTATTTATTAAAAAGCTCAGTTTAATGAAAATACACTTTTTGGTCAAATAAAATATTCAGAGGTTCAGACTCAAACTTTATGAAATTGACAAAATGCGGTGAAAGAACAAGGACACACAACTGTTAAATTAAATCTTTTAACACAGTTTCATGAAAATGAAAAAGGGCTTTAACTCAATCATCACTTTCATTTGTGGAATTTGTTTTAGTTTTACCAAACAGAAATGAACATAAACGTAAATAAAGTGGAGAGAACGTTAATGTATAATAAATTCATGAGAGGAAACAAAAGCTGCTGCAGGAGGAAATACTTACAACACAACACAAGTTAAAAATAGTTTCCACTCGGGTTCAAGTCATCAGCATCTGGTGTCATTTAATTTCCTGCTTCTGACCCCGAGTGAGGACCTGAAGAAAATCTCATTTCCACAGATTCAAGCGACTCTGTCGTCGTCTTCTCTCTGTTCCACACGTTCACAGTGAATCTCACATTAACGACACAAACAATAAAATCACTTATGAGCAATAATTAACACAAAAACACAAACTGCTCTGCTGATTCTTTATTTATTGGACTGTTTAAATGTGTGAAAGACATCACACTAATACGTTTTCACACAGGTTAGATGAAGATGATGTTATTTTTCTTGAAAAAGTAAATATCATTAATATATACGATTGACCAATTTAAAGCTTTTTTTCTTTAATTTATATTAATTTATATTATATATTATATTTATATTACTTATTTTCCACCATCATTTACAAATAAATTCTTGAAAAATCCTACAATGTGATTTCCAGGATGTTTTTTTCACATTCTGTCTCTCACAGTTGAAGTGTACCTTTGATGAAAATGACAGACCTCTGTCATCATTTTAAGTTGCACAACTTGCACAATTGGTGGCTGCGTAAATACTTGTTTGCCCCACTGTACATATATATGTTCATCAACAGACTGCCAAATAATGTGCTGTTCACAACATCTACCAAGAGACTAACTGCCAAATAGTGAGCTATTCCATATATCCAACATTAGTATGGCTAGCAAAAAAACAGATATTCTAAACGTTCACAAACAAACGGACTACCAAATAGTGAGCTCTTCTATAAATCTAGCAACAGACTGATGAGCTGTTCCATACATCCACCAATAAACTGATAGTATAATAATGAGCTATTGTAATGAGCTACCAAGAGGCAGACTTCCAAACAGTGAGCTAGTCTAAACATTCACAAACAAGCTGCCCGCCAAATAGTGAGCTGTTTTGTAAATCCAGCAGACCGAGACAGATGATCCGCTGTTCCCATGCCTAAAGGAAGGAGCTTTCTACAAACACACTTTATAAAAACCTGAACTGTCCCTTTAGAACAGAACAGGACGAGCTCCATCTTTTCTCCAGAGTTTGTCTCGTTTCATTGGTGCAGACTTTGACGTGTGCAGCAGGTGAGACAGAGGACACATCCGTCAGACTCTTTGTGGAGATTTGTCCCTGAGAGCAGCTTTGTTCGCCGCTGATGAACGCGTCTACAGGAAGATAAAGAGAGAGTGAGAGGGTGAAGAGGCGGACACAGGCGGACGAATCAGCCGGGAACTCAGTCAGAGACCGGATGAATTCCATTATGGGAGCGAGCCTCACATAGAATTAGTGCTAAGACTTGTGTGAAATGAGGTCAGTCCAGTGGAGTCCGCTTTAATCCAGCGGCTGGGAAACGTTTGAGTTCCCTCACACGGCTGCTGCTGCTGCTGCTGCTGCTGCTGCTGCTGCTGGAGAAGTATGACTCGCAGTGAGTCAACATGTCTCCGTCATGACACTCTAATCTGTCTTTGTATGAAGAATCGTTTCCACCAGACAGCGCTAATTAACCCGAGGTCGATTAATGTTGTCACTGTGCGCTTTGAAGACTGGGTTCTCTTTTCACTGTGATGTATGCAGTTTGTGTGTGTGTGTAGTCAGCTGTGAGGACAACGTTTGATTGAGGACATGTTGACCTTGTGAGGACATACAGTCCGTCTTTATCTCACTGTGAGACAGACTTTTCCAACAGGAAACTGAAGTTTGTAAACTCACTCACTCTCCCACACCAAACCCCATAGTGAAAATCAGTGATTTTGAGAGGGGTCTGGCTGCAGGACCCTTCGTTGCAGACCTGCACTGTGAGGTCTCCTGCACTGTCAGGACCGGAAGTTGATTCGAAGCCTTTCAAAATAAAAGCGAGCATACCGGAAGCACATATTTTTCGTTCCCGATGTTTATTTCTTGGGTCTTTGTATACAATGTAAATATGTTTACGTGTATCCATGTGTTTACTGAAAGAGATTTTAAAAAACTGTATATCTTTCCAGTTCAACTGGATAAGGTGAAAAAATGCAAGAAAATAATAAAGATAAAAAACAAACAAATTATTATATAAAAAAAGAAAATACAAAACGTTATGACCACTTCAAGGGTTATTCTAGAGATAATCAGTGCAAACTAGATGTACAGCTATTGTTATGATCCCCTTAAAACATTATTAGCCTACTCAAAACATGCATTATTTTACTCCAGTATTTTAATTTAAGTTGTAAAAAGGACAGCTGTTGGTTTAGTCTGCACTACAAATTCATTTTGAAATAATAAATCTCTGTAAATCCACCTTAATGTGTGATGGCATAATGCATCTACACTCCAACCTACTGCTGGCTGTTCTTTGCTTCTATATCATTATTTATCATTGAAAATGTTGCCCCCTTCACTGTTGGACACATTTACATATTGATTTACTCATTTTTTTATGTAGACATAGCTTATGTGTGTTTGCCATTATAACACCTCATAATTCATTTAATAATTGCTTAATATTGTTTGTGCTATGTTCTTACCTTGTGCTGTTGGACCACATGGGTGTGAGGGTTGATGATTTTAAATGAACTTATCTTAGTGTAATTACTGAATACCTAGTTACATGAGCCAGATAACCAATAACCTCTGTTACAAGAGAAAACAGTAGACACAAAACAAACTTTCAAATATCTTTTTATTTTATTTTTGATTTTTTGACGATTTTAATGATTAGTGTTTTTAGTGTTATAGCTCACACAAAGAAAACAACAACAACAACCTTTTTCCACAATTTAAACTTGACCTATAAAATTGTCGATTTTCTTTGTTTTTTTCTTAAAATTACGTAACGTACGTAAGCCAAGTACCCTCTTTTGTCCATCATGTCTTCACAGAAGAGACACATATCTTCGATGTGGTAAAACAAAAACTTCAAAGGCTCCAGAATCAATTCTTTGTCCTCCTCATTTGGATCCATAAAACCATGCAAAAAAAAGTTAGTTAGGGACCAATGACAAATAAGTAAGTACACACTATAAATACTGTTTATACTCTCTTTCTGGGTGCGAGTGCACACACACACACAATCAGCAACATTCTAAAGTTTTCAACTTTTCACTTAACTTTTCATTTTCTGCTATTGATTTGGCTCACATAACTCACATAACTCACATAACTCACACTTGCAGAGCAGAGAATCTGATTCTAAACTTTTCATTTTTGAAAGTCTAAAACTGTGAGGTGAGGTGTCAGGTGTTCTTCACTGCAACTTACATTCCCTTCATTTTCCTTTTCCCCTTTTAGACGTTAGTAGCGTTGGCTCATACTTATGAGTACAAACACGCAGACAAATACATTATGCTTACCTTTAAATAAAATGCCACCTTGGCTCTGCAGCTTGGACAATTGTGTTGGTTTCATTTTTAGGCACAGGGGGCAGTGAAATTGCTTGCAGCATGACGTGCAGCGTTGGCACTTAAGATTGAAATATGCATCTGTAAGAGACAAATAATGTCATAATAAGTAAAAAAAATTATATAAAAACTATATCATATAACTCAGTTTTCTTGATCTTTGAGTAGGAAAATGGCACATTTAAGTGAGCACTATCTATACGATAACAACGCTAAAAACTACCCAAAAGTCCAAAACCCAATTCTTTCAAATTAATATAACTTTACAGGGCATGCTCGCTTTTATTTTGAAAGGCTTCGAATCAACTTCTGGTCCTGACAGTGCAGGAGACCTCACAGTGCAGGTCTGCAACGAAGGGTCCTTGCCATGCAGCGAGAAGACCTGGGTTCGAGCCCCGGTTGGAACAAGGGCCCTTCTGCATGGAGTTTGCATGTTCTCCCCGTGTGTGCGTGGGTTCTCTCCGGGTTCTCCGGCTTCCTCCCACAGTCCAAAAACATGCAATGTGGGGATTAGGTAAATTGGACACTCTAAATTGACCGTAGGAGTGAGTGTGAGAGTGAATGGTTGTTTGTCTGACTGGCGAACTGTCCAGGGTGTACCCCGCCTATCGCCCGATGTAGCTGAGATTGGCTCCCCGCGACCCTCTGGTGGAGGATAAAGCGGTAGATGATGACTGATGATGATGACTTTGGTGTGGGCGTGTGTGTGTGTGTGTGGGGCTGTGAGTCAAACCTGTGAAGACATTTTGTCCTCGCACCTTTAAGGACTTTTTGAGGGTGAATTTGGTTTAGGTTACAGATTAAGGCTATATAGTTGTGATAGTTAAGGTTAGGGGTAATAATGTCTATCAGTGCCTTCATTAAGAACACTGTCCAATAGTGTGTGTGTGTGTGTGTGTCCGCTGCGTCCTCATCTGTCTCTCTCTGTACATTTGATCTCTTCTTTCCCATATTTCTATTTGATTAAGTCATTAACGTCCAGCACTGAGAGTCCCAGTACACTGCGGCTCGGAGTGTGTGTGTGTGTGTGTGTGAGAGTGTGTGCGTCCGCTGCCTTTCATCTCAGATGTGGTGTCGTGTCGCTCTGCCCCGGTTGTGCTCGGCTCAGTCGTCGGGTCATTTCACAGTCAGCTTCAAAGATCTGCTCTTTTCTCATTTGATAACTTTCTCTTTAAAACCTTTTTCCTTTCACATTTCTCAAAAGCCTCTCTGGCTTTTTCCACTCGTATTTAACACTTCTGTGCTCGATAAGCGTGACGTTAAATTACCTGCACATTAATTCTGTGTGAAATATTAAAAACTGCAGCAGGTGACTTTAACAGACTTTAAGGTCCAGTGTGGAAGAATTAGTCACATCTAATGGTGAGCAACTTGTGAACGGCTCCTCTCTTTCACTCGTGCTTCAGGGAACTACGGTGGCCCTCACAGACCAGAAAAGACATAACAACTCTTTCATAATTCTCTCCGCTCTTCTGCTGTCAGAGTTGGTTTTGTCCACCTTCACGTCCATTTTGTCAGCTGTAAAAAAATGCTACACTTGTTGTACAAATACTTATAGGCAGTGTTTTACATTAATTTTACATTAACAATGTTTTTTTGTGATTGTGAAGAGAGGCGTGTCATCTGCATATAGAATAACTGAAACATCAGCTTCATTATCACAGTATGGAATTGACTTCATTCGTACACTTTCTGTATGAGCCAGTTAGCCGCTAAAGGTGAACGATTGAAACCTCTGATATCGATCATAAATGTTTACCTTTTCTTTTTAGTAGTTGTTTCAGTAATTAGCTCTAATTTCTAAATCCTCGACAAATGACTGGAGAACATCTGCATCTCTGACTGACAGTTTACCTGAACTATTGAAAACCACAATGAGACCTGTGTCCACAACAAACGTGATTTGTTGCGTCACTTGGCGCCGCCCATCGTGTCCATTGCACCGCCCGTATATTTTGTGACACAATTGACACAAGTGGCCATTTCTTTTCTCTCTGTTGTGGAAACATCTGCAGAGAAGAAACCGTCGTCTTGTGACGGTTTCACAACAACCGCCAGCGACACTTCAAGAGCTCCGCGTGGATGAGATGCTTCTGACGATACTTTTGCCCGACGAGCTCCCAAATTTAACGGTGAAACTTCCGTACGACTCCATATGGTCGTTGTGATACCGCCACAAGACGACGTTTCCACAGCTCCAAGTGTCCCCGAGTGGAGTCTGGACGCTGGCGAGTACATGACATCATTCAGAGACTCACAAACGCTGATTGGTCATCGCTGAAGAACTCGAGCGACAGATGCGATGTTGACGCGCGTCGATCGTGTCAAAGTCTCCGTGTCTGAACACAGCATTAGAAAGTTGATGATCAGTGATTATAGATTAGTTTAATGTGATTTTAAATGATCTATTCTTCTGTACGTTTCATCTTTAACTTCACACACCCTCACCCTTTCATTTCTTTCCTCTTTGCTGTATTTCATCATCTGTCCTTTTTCACAATTGACCCACCTCCTCCCTCTCTTCACCTCCACCCTCTCTTCACCTCTTCCCTCTCTTCACCTCCTCCCTCTCTTCACCTCTTCCCCTCCTCCCTCTCTTCCCTCTCCCTCTCTTCACCTCCTCCCTCTCTTCACCTCCTCCCTCTCTCTCTTCTCCTCTCTCTTCCTCCTCTCTCTCTCACCTCTTCCTCTCTTCCCTCTCTTCACCTCCTCCTCCCTCTTCTCTCTTCACCTCCTCCCCTCTCTTCACCTCCTCCACTCTCTTCACCTCCTCCCTCTCTTCCTCTTCTCTTCACCTCTTTCCTCTCTTCACCTCTTCCCTCTCTTCCCCTCTTCTCTCTCTTCGCCTCTGCCCTCTCTTCACCCTCTTCCCTCCTCTTCACCCTCCTCCCTCTCTTCACCTCTTCCCTCTCTTCCCTCTCCTCTCTCCCCTCTCTTCACCTCTTCTCTCCTCTTCCTCACCTCCTCCCTCTCCTCTTCCCTCTCCTCCTCCCTCTCTTCCCTCCTCCCCTCCCTTCACCTCCTCCCTCTCTTCACCTCCTCCCTCTCTTCACCTCCTCCCTCTCTTCTCCCCTCTTCCCTCCCTTCACCTCTTCCCTCCCTTCCTCCTCCCTCTCTTCCCTCCTCCCTCTCTTCACCTCCTCCCTCTCTTCACCTCCTCCCTCTCTTCACCTCTTCCCTCTCTTCACCTCTTCCCTTCACCTCTTCCCTCTCTTCCACCTCTTCCCCTCTCTTCACCTCCTCCCTCTCTTCACCTCTTCCCTCTCTTCACCTCTTCTCTCTCTTCACCTCTTCCTCTCTTCACCTCTTCCCTCTTCACCTCTTCCCTCTCTTCACCTCCTCCCTCTCTTCACCTCTTCCCTCTCTTCACCTCCTCCCTCTCTTCACCTCCTCCCTCTCTTCACCTCCTCCCTCTCTTCACCTCCCTCCCTCTTGTGACAAAGGGCTGTATAATCCCTGGATTCTCTCTGTCGCTGTTTTACTTTGGTTCTCTTCAAAGTGTCTCCTGCTCCGCTCATTCCTCTTCCCTCTGAACTTCACCTCCTCCTCTTTTCTTCTCCCTTTATCTTGTGATTTAATTTTCTCTCTGCAGCTTCTCCCTCTCGTTAACCTCCTCTTCTTCTTCTTCTCCTCCCTCCAGATGAGATTGACATGTTGGAGCGTCTCTGGCTGTCAGGAATCTGCCACAACGATAAGATCGAGGTACGATCCATCATCACACGTTCATCCTCCGCTCCTCTCCGCTCTATTTTAGGGAGCAGATGGAAAAATGACGCTCGACGTCGGCTGATCCCACTGGAGTCAGAGAAGTTCCTCAGCTTTTATCTGTGAATTCAAGAGATAAAGTTTAAAGTCGACATTTCGTCACATCCTACGTCTGAATAAATGTATTTATATAAATCATTTATTTTACCCTGAAACTCAAATTTCACCTTCACAGTGATACTGGAAAAGTGTAACTAAGCCTCCAAATCACTTCTAATCTACTGCCCCCTCTGGTCAAACACTGGCTACTGCATTCAAGTCTGAGTCCTTTGTCACTCATTGGACTGTTGTCCAATCATCGCGAGGCTCGTTGTCCCAGACTCTTCCCCTCACACAGCTGATTTCACCACCACACCATGTCTGTTTTCTTCTGTTAATGAATGAATGAATGAATGGCTGCCTATTTGAGAACACTAGTACTGCTTTAGGAGAACGTTACCTGAAGGTTCTCCTGTGGTCGTTCCCTTAATGTTAACGTTCTCTCGTCCTTTTCTACAACCTTCATACAGACATAACTGACATTATAAAGAAAAACCATGAGCAAACACG
This sequence comes from Solea senegalensis, assembly GCF_019176455.1. NCBI lineage: Eukaryota > Metazoa > Chordata > Actinopteri > Pleuronectiformes > Soleidae > Solea > Solea senegalensis. The sequence continues at coordinate 18,387,551 of NC_058039.1, forward strand.
AGCTGCTAATGTTACGCAAAACATGGCTTTGGGGCGGAGTTTTGACCGGACGACCAATGGGGATGGACATGATTTGTAGCCTGTTTTTGCGACCTTTTGAAAATGCGCTCTCAGTGTTGTTTTGTTGTGTTGTTAGAGACTTAGAGACTTTGAATAACCTGTCATCACCCTCAGTTTGAGATTTGATTACACAGAAACACACAAACTCCTGCTTCTTATCAGGAGGTTTTTGTTTTGTGAACACACACACACACTCACACGTCTGTCGTCCTGCGTTCTGTGGGCGTGGTTTGTTGTTGTTGTTTTGTTAGATTATAACCTGAGCCTCGACAAAAACACCGTCACAATCACAAAGTTCAAATTCTTCTTTTGCTCATTTTAAACAAACAGCACAAACAAAAGACGACGGGCTCGTGAATACATAAAGTGATGCCCCTCACAGGAGGCGCCGCGGCCTCTCATATCAAACGTTAATAATTATAAATTCCACTGATAAAAGGGGGCTGGCTGTGGATGAAGGCTGTAAATGTTCAAAGTGAATAAATTAAATTGCCTGAAAAGCCAAGTGCGTTTGATGCGAGCCTGGTCATTTGCGGTGACTGGCATGTTTTGGACGGCGCGTCGCTCTCTGAGTGCAGAGGCTCTAAAATATCACAGATGGGCGCCCTGACATCCCGCGACAGCAGAGGAGTCTCCATTGTACCACGAGCTGTAATTAACTTTTTATCTGCTGTCTGGCAGAAGAATTGGCCCTCGTTTGTAATAAATCTGTCTCATCTCTGTTCCGTCCCCTTCCTTCATTCTTTCCCTCTTACTTCATTTCTACCTTTATCTCCTCTTTCCTTTCCTTTGGCCTCATCCGTCTTGTCTTGGCTGCAGGTGATGAGCAGTAAACTGGACATCGACAACATGGCGGGAGTCTTCTACATGCTGCTGGTCGCCATGGGCCTCAGCCTCCTGGTGTTTGCCTGGGAGCATCTGGTCTACTGGAAATTACGGCACTGTGTGAAGCGATCTGGTGGGATGGACTTTCTTCTGGCTCTCAGCAGGGTGAGGACACAACCTCCACCTGACACCTCAGCATCCGGATTTATGGCCTGAACGGCGACATTAGACTAGATATTAAACGTGTGAGGAGGTCACGGACGGTTTTAGAGCCACATTATGTAAAAACAGCAGGAAGTTTTAGAGTTTTAAAAAATCTGAATCAGAAATACATTTTCATCCTTGGGCGAAATCAGGGTTTCGTTACAGAAATTCACATAATCCAATCCAACTTTATTTATAAAGCTCATTTAAAACAACAGTCTACAGTCTAAAATCTGTACACACATAAAATAGACATAAAAACATCCAATAAAACGACACACCCATGAAAAAAACACCCACAAAATGAGTAAAACAACATAACACGTCTTGAAAAGAGATTTAATTTTTGTCATTTTGTACGAGAGAAAATAACGAGAAAATTGAATAAAAAGGAGCAGGAGTGAAAATGAGGTAGAAACCTGTGGAGACACTCATTCATTTATTCATTAAAGATAAGATATATATAGTATATACACAATGAAATAATTAGGGCATCAAACACTATAAAAAATCAAACCCACAACCTTCTGAGCTAAGCGATGACTTACTCCTGAACCACCGTCGTCCGTCGAGAGAAAAGCAGAACTACAAACTGTGGTTAGAATATTCACAGATGTTTCCGTTGGTCTTGGGACGCTATTGGATGCCTTCTCCAGGTCCCAGAAGATGAAAAAGAGTGGTTGTGGTTGCTCAAGGGACTTGATCGGAAGCTGCACTGGGATTCTGGGAGGACTTCCTCAGCAACGGCCAGGAGCTTGTCAAGCAGAAACCGTGCAAAGATCTTCCCGGCGATACTGAGAAGGTAGATGCTGTGGTAGTTTCTACAGACTGAGCAATCCCCCTTCTTGAAGATGGTGATGATGTTAGCATCCTTCAGGTCCGCAGGTACAGCTTTTGTCTGGAGTAGCCTGGTATTCATGGCTATGCCCCCATGGGAGACCCGGTGTAGGAGGGGAAAGTGACATCCAGTGCCTGACAGGATGTTGGGGAACCTTACGGAGTAAGTCATCAGCCGTGGCAGATGGACAATTCAGAAGCATCTGAAAGTGCTCTTTCCACCTTTTCAGGATGTCTTGATCTTCTGTGAGGGTGGTTGCCCTTGGAAGAGTCGCAGGTAGGCGCGGGTAGGGCAGTTCTCCCTCTCTTCTGGGCAGATCTCTTTTGGTCAATCAGTTTTCGGATATCGGCGTCATATTGGTCTAACCAGTCTTGATGGGAAACGACTGGAGTAGCCGACTATTTCCTCTGCAGCCTTAGTGATGGTGCCACGGAGCATGGACCAGTCCGCTTCTACGGAGTGTTGAGGCACCGGTGGTCTGGCCTCACTCAGAAGCTCCATGAGACGGTTCAAGTAGTCTTCCTGTGGGGATCTCCGTAGGTGGAGATCAAGGTCAGGTGGTTGCTGTCAGGGAGAGGCACGCAGAGGGTCATGAGACGTTCGTTTATGGGAGTTGGGACCAGGTTATAGCGATTCACGATGTATAAATCACACTTAAATGACCCTGAGAACTTCTAGTCTGGTCCGACTGCGAGTGAAAAAGAGTCCAAAGTTTTGGGGAAAAGCAACTGTTTAGGATGGATAATGACCTCAAATGATATTGCGACACACGCATGTACAATATGTACTTGTTTCTGGTGAAAATGAGCTCTACGTATGGAGAAGCTGAGGTCTAGCTTAACCAAGGTGACGCCCCCCTCTGGCAGGAAACGGCGCAGATCAGATAAAACGGTCGATCTCCGTGGATTTAAAGTGACAGTTAACTCTGACAGGTTGAATCCAGCACTGGTCCTGTTTATTTTTGCTGCATGTTTGCCTGCCAACATGGCCGCTCATAGAAACTCATAGAGTTTACGTTACGTCGGGAGCTCTATATGCACTTAACATGGTCTTTAATGGTCTTTTACATTGCGGTCCACAGAAACTGAGTCACACGACGTCCGGAGTTCTTTATATGGGACCTTATTGTAGCTTGTGCAGAGAAAATAATGGGGCCCAGGAATGACACCTGAGGAACGCCACAAGAAATATTTACTACAGTTTTTAATTTATAAACTAAATTTATGTTTTTTTTATTATGAGTGAAAACTTTCTCACCTTTGTAAAAAATCTACCACCAAGTAACAATCTCTCCCCATTAAGTATTCTGTCTTTCCGGCGTTAGCAAGAGGTTTTCCAAAGTAAAGTAAAGTAAAACATTTTAATCTGACTCCATTTAAACAACAATTAACTTTACTTTAAAATATCTTTGGGATTAAAGTTAACCAATCATTGAAAATGTAAACCCTTTAAGGATTCAATCCTATTGTCAAGAAATCTGATATCGGTCTAGTTCAGGGATGGTTTATATTATAAAAACCACTCAGTGACCTTTTTCCACATAGAAGATTAGCCCTAATGCCTGGGTTGAAGTATTCAGAGGTCAGAAATGTAACACAACAGTTTACAGGACATGATACTCAATCTTTTCTATTCAACTAAGAGGTGGAGGGTATGAGTGTCAAATCTAACCATATAACTAGACTAAATAAATCTTCAATAACAGATTCTTAACTATTTAGAACAAAAGTCTCAACAAGGCAATATTAGAAATGAAGGGTTAACATACCAGTTTATTGAAGTGTCCAGTAGTAGAAAATACAGCCAGTAAGTTGATGTGTGGGAGCTTCTGTTAAGCAGACCAACTCCACAGTGAATGGGAGCTCTGTCCCTTATATCCAAGATATCCAACCAGCACACAGACACTTTACATTTACATTTACATTTACATTGTGATTTACTCAGGAATGCTATTTCCATCTGAGGACCTTTTAATCACCATGGGGTCTTTTCACATGACAATTAAGCCACCTTGACTTGTCTACTTGCACTGAGAACATCAGACCTACACACTTCAAGTGAGAGTGGTGGGACTGTCCCCAACTGATGAAGTTTGAACCTAGTTTAATTAATTCATTTACAGATAATCAAAGGGCAGAATATACAGAGTGATGACGTTTCGTCTATTGTCTCCAGGGTGTGGTCTCACTGTCTTACACCTTTTACCACAAAAACTGTGTTTATAAAGTAGCCCCGAGTTAAGGAGGCGGAGTCATGTGTAACCATCGTGGAGCTGTTTGTCATTGAAGTGAATGTGAAGTTTTCAAATTACAACATACATCAAACCACATCAACTCTCTGAATGCATGTGCATTTATTTATGTTCTGTGCATTTATCCTCCAAAGACAAAAAAACTGAAGGATGGTGAAGAAACTTTCATTCCTTCACTGATTTACATCCTCTCAACCTGAGAGTGTGGAACTAATCAGCGAAACGAGCCGAGCATTCATCACGCGCCGCTTGAGGAGCGTCGTGGCAGATTTATGCAGCAGCAGATGTTTTGATTGACTCAAAGGTTGTCGACTCTTCCCAGATCTTTTCTTCCTGAGGTTTAAAGAGAAACAGGGACGAACACGGAGGAAGGTTAATGAACAGCTTCCCACTGCAATCAGGACATGGATTACAGGAAAGAAAATAGGTGTTGTGCTCAGAGTTGGATCTGGTTCCTGGCTCTCAGCAGGTACAGGACCATGAAGCCACAAGATTAGAAACATCAGTCGTGTTTATCTTTGGCAACGCGCCGCGGGGGGTCAGAGGGTGACTGATCACTTGGCTGACGTGCGGCTATTTTCGTTTAGAGCCACGACAGCTTCTCCCCCGCTCTGCTCCTGGAAATATTTAGTGCAAGTCTTAATAAAGACTTACAGGTGTGAGGAGGAGGAATGAGTTTATGAAAGAAAAGGAGGAGAGTAACGAGAGAAGATGGAGTAAGAAACGTGTGTAGAGAAGTGGACAAGGACAAAGTAGGAGGCGTCAAGGGAAGGGATGAGCAGACGAGAGCAGAGGACATCAGGGACAGCAGCGAAAACAGATACTCCAGAAACAAACCAGAAATCTGTACTTCATCCAGTTTGACAAGAAGTTCCCACACAACTAAACTGTTTTGTGGAATAACAGTTAGAAAAGAACACATTTCACCCACATCACATTTGATTTAGACGTGTTATGATAATGATGTTACTGAAAGTGGTAGTTGGAACTCCAGCAAAAAAAACACATTAAATAGGTTTAAAACATGTGTACGTCTTTATTTCACTGTTACACAGACTTTTCCAACAGGAAACTGAAGTTTGTTAACCACTCACTCTCCCACACCAAACCTCATAGAGAAAATCAGTGATTTTAACATCACACACACACACACAGGAGTTGTTGGTCCACTGCTGCCTCCATCACTAAGTTCAAAAACTAAGTTCATTTTCTATTTTGTAAAATCCTTCGTTCAGATTTAACTCAGTGACACAAAGTGACCACTCGAGGCAGCAGAGGACCAGCAGCAGCTAAAATCTTCTAGGTGTGTTTTTTAAACTGTGACACAGAATATTGTGTTGTTTGTGAGAGGAAAAGAAAACGTTCCTCGCCTATTTCCTCTAAACACAAAAAAACCCCACCATCACATTGATATGTTCATTTGTATAAATGTAGGTAAATAATGTAACAAAAATGTTCTTTAAATGACAATGCAGTTTAGGTTTAAGTAAGCACTAGTACTAGTTACTGAGTTTAGTAACAGTTTGTTATCCGTTTTTTCATTTTATTTTGAAAACCAAAGTAGCAGTTTGTCAGCTGTTCTCTTCATTTTATTTTGAAAATCAAAGTAACAGTTTGTCAGCCGTTTTTTTTCATGTTATTTTGAAAATTTGAGTAGCAGTTTCAATTGTGTTCCTTTTATTTTGAAAATCAAAGTGGCATATTATTGTTTCATTTTAAAAAAAACAAATGAATTATACACAGATTGACCCGATACATATTATACAGATATCCATATATTAATATATTCAGTCACAGTCAAAGGTTGCAGTTCCTCAGAAAACCTGTAGTCTGCATGTTTTTTGACTCATAGATCCAGTGATTCACACTGATTCACTCGTTCATTTTATTGATAATATATGACCATGGTCACAATGTCTGTGCAGATATTTATTTCCCATCAGAACCTTCACATAAACACGTTCAGAACTCTGCAGAACATTCTCTCACTGCAGCTCTTATCTGCCACGTCCCTCACTCCTAGAATAAAAACGCCACTTCCATGTAAAGGCCAGTTAGCCTCTGTGTGTGTGTGTGTGTCACTTTCCCTCGGCCCAGTTTCAATTTCACAGTGCGCTGCTCCTCCTCCACCTCTGTGCTGTTGTGATATCAGGGACATGTGCTGAGTCATGAGTCTGTCCATCAAAAGTCCAGCAGAGTGAATGTGACACATGTCAGTGGGAGTGATGCTTCATTTGAACATGTTTGTCATGTATGTGATTTACTGTCCACACTTTAATAAAGACAGTTAAAAAGAGCAGCAGAGAGACCAACCTCCTCCTGTGAGGAAACGCTCATTTACACGTTTCTTCTACCATGTTTTATTCATGGAGACTGTCACTGATTTTGTCGCCGTTTCTCATGTTTGTGGCACTTCATTAAAAACTGAGCTAGAACAAACTTATTGAAACTCCAGTGGAGACAAATTCTTTGTTTAAATGTGGACAAAAAATGGAAGATATTTGTGTTTTAACGTAAAGTCACTACATTTTATCTCACGTCCAACACTGTCCATCACTGTCCAACATCGTCCACCACTGTCCAACATGTCCATCACCATCCAACACGTCTATCACCGTCCAACACTGTCTAACACTTCTATCACTGTCCAACACGTCCATCACTGTCCATCACCGTCCAACAGCATATATCTCATGTCCATCACCGTCCATCTCATGTCCAACTCATGTCCATCACGTCCATCTCATGCCCATCACCGTCCATCTCACGTTCATCACTATCCATCTCATGTCCAACACTGTCCATCACGTCCATCTCATGCCCATCACCGTCCATCTCATGTCCAACACTGTCCATCACGTCCATCTCAGCATCTCAGTCAGACTACAACCTCAGCAGTGATGAATATAAGTTTTTGCTTTTCCAGGTTGTTGTTGTTGTTGTTGTTGTGTGGAGCAGTTTCTTCCAACAGCTTCATACTCGGTGAACACATGAGTTGTTCTGTTCCAGCTGAGCGCTGTGTGCTTTTCTGAGAGCTCTGTTTGGTTTGATAGTGTGAAAATCCTCTGCTCTCTCCAAGGTCCAAAAACCCCCCAAACAACTCCTGTTAATGTTCAATCTTTCAAACTCCATCACACTCCCTGTAACTGGCAGGAGATACTGGTACACACTATTTGCGTTCACTATGTATACATATATATATATATGTATATATGTATATATATATACATATATATATACACATATATGTATATATATATATATATATATATACATATATATATACATATATATACATATAAATATATGTATATACATATATAGGCTATACACACACATATATATATATATATATATATATATATACATACAGTATATATATACCCACATATATATGCACAATATAAACAGCAAAGTAACACAGCCGGTGTTTGTGCACTGAATGAAGATAAATCTTATTTCAGATGCACAAGATGCACAAAAATACACAAGAGTTACAGTAAAACAGCTCGTGTTTGCTTTCTCATCGTTTTCTTGTATCACACACAACCTTCATCATGTTTCCTTACCCCCAAGAAATTAAATGATCTCATTACGAGGTGAAATGTTTCAAGTTCTAATGAGAGAAATTCAAATTCAAGTTCCTTTATTTTTGCTCAAGTGGAATTAAAGGTGCCGTTTCACAGTCACACACTGGAACTATATTATAACACATCCAAAAAAACACAAGATGTCCAGTCCATGTCCATCACCGTCCATCTCATAAATGAGATTATTACAAGATGGTACAGTACAAAGAGGAGTTCTTCAAGATTATGGAGAATTACTATTTGATTTAATATTTATATTGTCAGTTTTTTTGTTTGACCACTCAGAGTTTACGAGTTACTAGTTCACGATGCACTGTAGAACGTGAAAACAAAAAGTTGTATTTCTTCTGAAATGTGTGGATATTTTGGGCAACTTGGGATCAGATGGAAGAGTAAAGTTTATACTTTGTATTTCCTGAGCTTCTCTGAGGATTAACTTTGGTTTGTGTGGGCGTGAGATCATAGTGGCTCTGTAAGTTTCTTTCTCAGAATCAATGACTTCAGGGTCTCTCTCTCCCTCTCTCTGACTTTAATGCTGACATACACACAGTTCTTCCTTATCATATTTGGCAGCCTCCTACTCTAATTACAATCTGTCTGTTATCTGTCCACCCAGGGAATGTACAGCTGCTGCCAGTTTGAGGATGAGACCACACCGGGAGGCAGCAAAAGCTCTTTGCCCCAGTATCACACTGTGAGCTCGATGCCCACTGTAGCCCAACAACACCTCGTCACGGCCACGGTAAACAACACCACTGCCATCGCCATGGTGCAGCAGCAACCTCAGCAGAAGCACCTTCAACAGCAGCAGCAGCAGCAACAACAACAACAGGGGCAGACCTACACCACAATGCTACCTGGATCGCCGCCACCCACCGGGCACTCGGCGATGGCCTTGGGTCCTTCAAACAGCCCCTTACTGGAAGGCCCCATGCCTTGCTCCACCTTCCTGCCGCGCCATGACCGCAGACTCGCAGTCGTGGACCGCTGGAACAGACCAAAACCAGAGAAGGTCTTAAGTGCAGGCAGTGGTGGAGGTGTGGGCATTGGGGGGATTGCAGGAGGGATCATGGATCTGCAGGCGCAGCAGCAGCAATATCAGCAGAGTCTAGGACAGCACTGGAGCCTGCAAGCAGGAAGTGGAGCAGGGGCAGGAGGTGACACAGGGCTGGATGAATATAAGCGCTACTATGGTCCTATAGATCCAGAAGGGCTGGCGACAAACTCAGACCAACAAGCAGGGGGCCCTCAGCAGACTCCCAAAGCTAATCCTCGAGGTCCTAAAGCCTCAGCAATGCCACGGCTGCCTCCTAAAGGCCCTCAACAAGGCTCAACGCACTTAATCTCCAAGCCTCCTCCACCAATCCCATCTTCTCCACGAAGGCCTCCCTTCTGGCGACGAGGAAGCCTAGCTCAGGCAAGGAGAAAAGGTTCAGGAGGTCCTCTGTATGAGAATATACTCCCCCTGGGGAGGAGAGGAGGTGGGAGGTATGGGGCAAGTGATGCAGGTGGAAGAAGAGGCCGACGTCCTCCTCCACCTCCTCCTTTACCTGTTCCCCTTTCCTCCCCAACACACACCCCCACCACTCCATCTTCACCGTGCCATTTCTACTCCTCTTGCTCGAGTGCCTCCTCCTCTTCCTCCTCCTCCACATCATCCTCATCGTCTTCTTCATCCTCTGTCTCCCTCTCTCGATCAAACTCCCCCTCTTCTTGCTCCAGTGACAGCTCCTACAACTCCTCGCTGAGTTTCCGATATCGAGCTGGCGATCGGGATTTTATGGTGGGCGACGATTATGACTCAGATTTGCTCACAGAGGAGTCGAGCCTCCTTCTGGGGTCCCGGAGGAAGATTCGCTCGCGCCGCATGTCATCTCGCTCTTTGCCGTGCAGTCCCCCACCACCACCGGTCCCCCCACGGAAGCCACGTCTGCAAAAAGATTTTGGTAGAGAGAGAACAGGCAGCCAGCTTGCCCAGTTACAGGAGTGGTGGGCATCGTGGGGAGACAGGGAGCGAGGGAGAGGAGGAGGAACAACAACCCGGGGAGACGCTGTAGTGGGTAGGGAAGAGAAAAGGCACCACAAAGAGAGAGAGCGTGAAAGGAAGAGGAGGAAGAAAGGACGGAAGAAGAAGAAAAGGGAGGAGAGGGAAAGAGAAAGGGAGCGAAAGCGGCGTAAAGCAAAGAAGAAGAAAAAGAAAGATGATAGGGTGAGTAAGAGACCGCGAAAGAGGTCAGAGCAGGAGGGAGGAGATCCTGAAAAAAGAGAGGAACTCAAATCAGGGACACAGGACTACCCATCATATCCGTCTCTTAGACGAGAGTCCTTTCGGAAAAAGAGCGAAAGCTCCATCAGAAGCTATGGATGGAACATACCAGGTGAGGAGGAGAGGAGGGAAAGGGAAGATAAAGAGAGGGATGATGGGGAAGAGAGCAGAGGAAAGGAAAAGCATCACCAGAGAAGAAACAGCAAGAACTATCATCGCTCTAGCAGCAAGCCGACCACGTCTGTGAAGTTCTGGGGAGCGGGTAACCCATCCTCGGATGCCATTCCATCTGCCTTCCTGCCCTTGTTGCCTGTCACCTCAAAAAGGAGGAAGAGTAAAAGTTCTGACCGAGATGCTGTAGGAGTGGAAGGAGAGAGGAGGCCCTTGTTGGGGCGAGGTGAGATCCACTCCAAAGAGGGGCTGTCATTTCACGAGTGGGAGTCTGACGGCGAGGATGAGGATGAAGACTCTGAGCAGGAGAGGAGGAAAGCAGATTGTGGAAAGCGACGTAGAGGAGGAAGGACATTATCCGACGAGGAGCGGGAACGTGACAAGGTAGTCGGGATATATTCTGACGATGATGGCTCTTCTGGAGAGTTTGGGAAGTTTGAGAGGTACTGGGAGGACCATGAAGGCAGGGCGGTTGGAGGGATCGGAGGAGGAGGTTGGTTTTTCAGCACATACCCATCCAGGGATAAAGCCGGCAGCATCAACAGTAGAGACGACCTCTTCCTTGAGCGAGGGGAGAGGTGGGGGACAGCAGATATTGGGTGGAGTTCAAGTGCTGGTGGAGGAGATGGCGGTGAGAGAGGGTGGGGTTCAGGATCACACTGGCCTCCACCTCCTCTCACACCACCACCTCCTCGCCGATACTGGTCAGTAGACAAACTCCACATCCAAGATGAGAAGAAGAGTAAACGAAAGTCAAAGGACAAGGGGAGAGGACACACAGCGTGCTCCTCCTGTCTCTCCCCCCATCACCATCCGCACACCCGTTCATCCAAATGGGCCCGTGTAGCCTCACGAAGCCAGGACGAGTTGTACCACCACTGCCAGAGTTTCGGTGGTCCTCTGAAGCCCAAACACGACTCCTCCTCCTCCTCCAAACCCGATCGCTCACAGAATCCATCCAAATCTGGCAGTCAGTCAAACCTCAGCCTACAGCAGCGGACACAGAGAACAGAGAGGGATCGAGGGAGGCAGTCATCCCCACCCTCAAACCTCATACCCAACTTGCCACCTCCACTCCCTGCCCTTCCAGCTCCTCCGTCCACATCACACCCAATCCATGTCCCTCCTCCTACATCATCCTCTTCTGTTTCCTCTCCCTCTGTGGTCTCCACCCCAGGAGCAGCCCAGTCCTCCTCCATGGCTTCGGCAAGTGCTAAACTTCAGTATAAGAGATTGCGCTCTGTACCCCAGCCCCAGAGGTTTCCTCAATCCCCTCATTTACCACTTAAAGCCAAGAGCCTTTGCTCACGAAGGGGCTCTGCCCATTTCTCCAGTGTAGAGAGTGAGGTCTGAAGTTCTACAAAGGTATTCAAAGTCATAAGGGAACCTTAGAACACTGACACTTACAAAGTAGTAGGAGTTCTGGAGTACACACACTGAGCCCTTTCCTACGGTTCTGCACAAACAAATCAGAAAGCCAAACACATCCAGCGGGGTAGTCCAAGGAAAGCGTGGATTCCTTTTGTTCCTCTGCATATGTGAAAGACTACAACCACAGCAACAACATGATTGTGAACTGGAACTCACTCAAAGCAAATCAAACATTAAAGTGGTAACTGAAGGAGAGCCCTTTGCTTTGGGTATTGAAATCAGAGCAGGAGTTTGTATTCAGAGGATTCTTAATGCTTACTGAGGGCTCAGGAACTTTGTACTATTGTATGCCTGCTGCTCTCGGAAGCCTTTAAACACAGAACAGTGTATTTTTCTTTACTTTTTTGCTTAAACAAGTCGCTTACCCCATTCTCCTTTTTCCTTAAAACTGTTTACATCCCCGCAGAACTGTGACGCCCACCCAAGGCACTTTTGTTTCTTGTCTAGAGGGGGGAAGAGGGTGATAACCTCTTGTCTTTTCCGCGTAATCCATGCACCTTCTGTTTTGTTCGCTCCCATCTTTTTCTCCCTCTACACCCTTATTTTCTCCGTGTTTTCTCTGCCTTACCTCCTTCCCCACCCCTCTTACGTTTATCTTCTTCTCAACTCTTTTGTCATCTCATCTCCTGTTCTCCCCCCTCGGCTCCTCTTCTTGATCTGATTATTCTGTGCATCTGTGCTTTTCTGTGTTTGTATTCTTGACGACAGGGTAAGTCAACTGTGACTGATATTCTGCTGGCTTAATGAAAAGCTGAGTGCCAAACCTACGTAGAGCTTGACATTAATCTGTACAATGTTAGCTGCTGTGTTTTCTTTGATCTCACAGAGTTTTCCATCAGCTCTACACAACAAAACAAAAACCGTACACAACATGTAAGGACACACACACACACAACTAATAAGTTAATTGATTCTTTAATGAGCAATACATTGGACACCATCTGTTGAGTTAATGTTTTATACTTTGAATCTTTCATTTGACCTCAGTGGTGTAATTGTTGTTGTTGTTATCGATGATATTCTACAGTATATATCAACGTGTTCAGTCTAATACAGTGTTAGCACTTGGTCAAAACTTGCACATGAAAAGTTCTCTCAGCTACCTAACCACGACGGTGTCGGTCGCGTCTGTTCCCTGCAACAACAGTGGAGACACAATGGGAAGCGTAGCATTTCTGCTGGTTAGGAACCGAGTTGGACGTAAACAACTGTTTGCTAACCTTGCAGGCCAAGTCTGCAGCAGTTGCTGAGGGACTAGATGTGAAATATGTTGTTTTATGCACTGCCAGGCCAAAAAAGTAAGTCACCATCCGGATTTTACTTAGCAAATCAGGGAGCTGCAGTGATTAATATTCAGCTGGCAACACGTTACTCAGCTGTAGCTAAGGCAGTGAGGAGCTTCTTGGTTCTTCGACGACATCCCGCGGTGGAGAAAGATATTAGCCTGCGTCAAACAAACAAAACAATTAAGCGACAGCTGAAATTGGATTAGGAATTATCCAAAACATTACTAGTACCTGGAAATGGTAGTGGTGAGCCGTAATCGTCAAGGGTCAAACGTGGTGGGAATAAAACACTTGGGAATGATTGTGATGGGTCTCGGCCATCACTTAAGAATTATTGAAAGCAAATCATAAAAAAAATTAACAGTTGAACAATTGTTATGGTGAAAGCATGAGTCATCAATTTCACCTGAACCTCCCCTAGTCTCTTTGAGATGTGCTGGAGAAAACTCAACAGCCAAGACTTTCTTTGTTTGACTTCACTGGGGTACACTGGATGTGATCCTGTGACTGGGGTAAATTTAGAATGTCCAAATAACAGTAAGCGATGGGGATTAGGTACCATGCTCAGGAGTACCCCAGCCCTTGACCTGGTGGGATTAGAACTGGCAACCCTCCGGTTACCAGCCATCAACACTGCAAATGACATGTGACCTTCTTTTGGCCAGGCAGTGTATTTATAAGCCGTCACTGGTCAAATTGGTGCCGTGGCTAGAAGACAACTCAGATTTGCTCTCCACCAAACAAAGACAACAGTCACATTTGGCAAAGGTGTAAGATGTTGCAGGGAAGGAAATACTTATAGCCTTATGCTAACTGCTCCTGCCATATAAAGTACCACTGTTAAAGTATATATTTTTCATTCATGTGTTTGGGGTTAGCCTCACCATGTGCAAGACCATGTGCTCAGATGAGCAGGAAGCGAGTGCCGTCTTTGGGCACAAGCTAGTTTACATCGACGTTGTGGTGCCAGAATCGAACTGACAGTGTACGAAAGACACACAGTTTTCACTTCATGTGCAATTTTTCCATTTCATTCGTTCAAATAATTTTCTCCGCACTGTACACATGGAACCAAGAGCTTTAGCTTTCTAGTCCATCACCGAGCTGACACCAGCAGTTACACACCGAGGACGAGCACTTAGTGTCAGAGTAGCCGACTCATATCGACCAATGATAGAACGCAAGTGCTGAGGACACTGGATGTCAGTGGGTGGAGTTACATTGGGGGAAGCTGATTGCGATTTATTTTCGTTGGGCTGGTCATGTTGCCTGAACCACGTCGCCTGAACACTGGTCAGCTCGCGTCGTTTGCCTGGAACTGCATCTGAGCCATACTTTTACTTCTGCTGAAGAAAACAAAAGAGAGAACCTTAGATTTTGACATGAAAATTGTTGTGTAGAGTTTGTCCGACTTTCTTTAAGAAAAAAAAAAGTTCTACATATATATATTGAATATATATATATATATATCTATATATTTGTGGCTGTGGGTAGCGTTAGAAAATTGTTGTTTCAAAACTTGACATTTGGGGGATATTGTTTCTCATTTACAAGTACATTTTTACACATGTTCCCTCGTGTTCACCAGCAACAGGGAAACACTTTTCTTTCCTCAGATTAGTGACGACTGGATGAAATCAAACTGGGAGACAAATTCAACACTTTTCTTTACAAAGTTTGAGCCAAATTAGGAAAGTGTAGAATAAAAGTGAGAGTTTCTGTGTTTTCACACCGCGGGCGACTCCGAGAAAGATTTTCTACAGCCTGAGACAAAAAAAAAAGATCTTTTTGGTGTCGAACTTGTTCCTGGAAAACCGCTAAGCAGTGTGAACACAGCTTGGAATTTAGCCACTCCCCCCGCCCCCTTTTTTCCTCATGTCTATCCATTGTGTTGTGTGAGTGTCTGCAATTGTAAAGCTGGTCTGTTTTTGTTTTGTTTTTGTTAGTTTTTTTAAAAAAAGAAGAAGAATCTATGGATATGTTTATTTCATCTAAGAAAAAAAAAAGAAAAAAGCATATCTAAATATATATGAAGGTATATTTCAAGATGCTAAGATCTATGTTCTATAAGTTTGTCTACTAAATTTACACTATTATCTCTATGAAAATATGTCTTTTTTTGTATGTTCGTGTGTCTCTCTCTCCTCGTCTCGGACCTTCTGCCCCCCGACCCCAACCTGACCCCGACCCCCAAACCCCAGCGAAAAACAGAGACCAGGACGCAACTGTGTTTTTGCTCACGTTCACACCAAACCATCCGCTAAGATTTCCCGCTGAGTGACGATGTGAGAGGGTGCGCGAGTGTCTTATGACCGTGTCACTGTAGCACTGGTGGCGTGCGTGTGAATCCAGAGGGGCCTTTTCATCTGAGGTTTTTGGGGCTTACAGATTAAATATCAAACTTTTATGGACACAGCAGCTTTTACCACAACTCTCACTTCTGTCGGGGGTCACGGTCTTGACCTCGTTCCGGGTTCACATCAGATCCTGGACTTTATAGCGCCGCGTGTACAGTGACAGGTGACCTCTCTCTCTTTGAAACACAATGTAGCGAGCAGCACAGGCTTGAGTCTTTCCTCCCATCTTTTGGTCGCTGTATTACTATGAAAAACACAACCATGCACAGCTGCCCCTGCCAACAACCCATAATATGGTATATATAAGATCTTTGATATACGTACAGTGTGTTGTATCTGCCTAACTGCTGTGCTGTAACAACAGATGAGAAAAAAGGGGCGAGTTGTACAAGTTTTGTTTTTTTCCATTTTGCGAAACTGCTAATATGATACAAGTCAGGGGGCGGGGCTAAATGTGCTCGCTAGTGTGGTTGCCACTAAGGCCAAAAAAACCGACCAAACCAGGGCTTTTGTTTTGATAATCATGTCTTTCAGCGACAACGACGACAGTCAGAGGATCGACTTTTTAAAACCAGCTTTCTCTAAATGGTGAACTACAAACCCCATAATTACAACACAGAAACAACACTGCCTCCACTGCCCCAGCCCCCTGTCAACTTGTACGATACAATTAAGTAGTTAAAGTTTTCTGAAGTGTGGTTACACGTGTGAGCGACATAATAATAATGAACACCTGCACCAAGAACCAGCCTCAGACTCAGAGGAATGCTATCTGTAAAAACACGGCAGCTAGCAAGGAAATAACTGACTTTAGCTTCTTCACTCAAGAAAAACTCTGAATGTTTTAACTTAAGTCATAGATGAATAAAGACATAGATATATTATGAGTCTTTTGTTAAAGGGTTAAACTTTGCTTTTCTCACACACCAAACCCCACAGAGAAAATCAGTGATTTTAGCTCGCGGGCACACAGGAGCTGCTGGTCTAGTGCTGCCTCGTGTGGTCACTTTGTGTCACTGAAATAAATCTGAACAAAGGATTACAAAAGCCGAAGTGACAAATAAGACATTAGAACATTAGTGATGGCGGCAGCAGTGGATCAACAACTCCTGTGTGTGTGTGTGATGTTAAAATCACTGATTTTCTCTATGGGCTTTGGTGTGTGAGAGCTAACTAGATAATAACTAGAGCATTTATTTATATATTTAGTTTGTGTCTCGCTTCAGTTATTTGTCCATATTTGTTCCTGTTTTCCCTCCTTTGTTGATTGCCTGTTCCTCCCTGATGTGTTTCACCTGTGTCCAATTATCTCTGTGTCTCCTCCTGTGCTGCCCAGTGTCTTTGTTGCTTCATCTGTTCTGCTCTGATCCGTTTATGTCGGCTTCCTGTTCCTAGTCTTCAAGGTATGTTTGTTTTGGTTTGTTGTTGTTTGTGTTTGTTTGTGTTGGTTTGTTGTTGTTTGTGTTTGTTTTTACTCAAGTCTTTTATGAAGTGGTAAAAATCAGTTTGAGCGTCTGTGTCTGAGGCTCAGTCCTCACTTTATTCTGTCCTGTACCACACATCAAAA
This sequence comes from Solea senegalensis, assembly GCF_019176455.1. NCBI lineage: Eukaryota > Metazoa > Chordata > Actinopteri > Pleuronectiformes > Soleidae > Solea > Solea senegalensis. Next base: position 18,404,397 of record NC_058039.1, read on the forward strand.
AACCTTAACTTTCCTTTTAATTTAAGTCAGAATAAATGACTTCACCGTTTTGTTGTTGGGGATCTTGCTGAAGCATTTAGGGAAGCCCAGTTTTAGCCTGCAGTGGAAACTCAGCCACAGTTTCTGCCTGTAAACCTCTGAACAATGTCCTCAAGGCCTTGTGTTAATAACACTGCTGTATTGACTGACTGTATGGGACTGTGGCTGGTTGTGCAGCACTGTGTTGTCAGCAGGTGGTCAGATGTCGCCACCTGTAGGGCAGTGACAATACTGTGCTGTACAGCGAGCAGGACGGAATAAAAAAAGAAGATTTTAATAAAGAACTGAAACAAAGTCAGTATTTATTTTTGGTCATTTCAGACAAACACTGATGTTTTTCTCCTCACATCTCTTTTAAGACTCTGGACACGATCGACCTGCAGTCGGAAGCGCCGCCGCTCCACCGTGTGTCAACGGTTCTTGATTTTTCATTTAGAGTTTCACTGAATTCGTCTCTGGAAGCAGATGATAACCAGGTTAACGTTGTCCAAACATTTACAGCTCATTTGTAGCTCTGTCACTTTATCCACATGGAAACAGAACTTTCTCAGTATGATATTTGGCGTCGTAACAAGAAAAGTCTTCGTCTGCACTAAACCACAACTGCAGTACATATGCCCGACCTGTATGTGGTGCTGTAACGCAGCTACAGAATTACATCAATTCAAATTGAGAAGGAGCATGTGTTCTTTAATCAACCATATATGGTTGTGGGGTGGAGTGGCTCAGTGGTAAAAGACCAGGGTTAAGACCAGTACCCTGTGTGCGAAAGACATCATGGTTGCAAGTTCGATTCCACCCCTGGCTGATTGTGCTCACACCCATTGTAAGTCGCTTTGGATAAACTCATCTGCTAAATGACATGTAATGTAATATGGAGGGTGGAATTTTCAGATATTCCCAGTGTTCAGTGATGACAGAACATGAGTCTGACCCGTTTTCCAAAAAATATCATTTTTTATGGCCATGAAAACTGTTCCTGATAATTAAATAATAAAAAAAGAGAAATCTGATATAAAAAATAACTTAAGCAGATTCTCCTGAAATAATCTTCATGTGTTCAGTTTGTTCTCGTCCAATTTAAACAGCTGATGTTTTACAGCAGGGGTCTCCAACCTTTCCTTTAGCTAGAGACATATTTGATAATGTGAAGATTTCTTTTTTTAAACATCATTTACATACAAATGCACTGTTTTATAACAAAAAATGAATTTCCATTGTCAAAATCATCATTTTTAAATGGAAATGTAATCCAAGAGTGAAACTATTAAGAGACAAATTGCCTTTCTTTCCACATCTGGAGTCAAATAACATGAGATGAGTGCAGCTGTCTGTCACAGGTGGGATCTGGTTCAACCCTAACCCTTAAATAATACCTTATACATTTGGACCTGGTTTACAGTGATGCATTAAACATCAACACTGGTGTTTACTTCTCTTCTTAAATTTGCATTATGTGTGGAAGTCACAAACCTTTGCCGTCGGCTCCAATCGACCCTTTTTGTGTCTTTTCTTTGAATCGTCCCCGTCGTCCTTTTGTTGCAACATCGTGGGACTCGCTGAGTAGCGTGGAGGACACGTCAACAACGCAGCAGTTCACTTTGTTGGTTAAAGTTCACTCGAGTTTGACGTGTGTTTTTCATGCTCAAACGTGGTTTGTCTTCTGGTCCTGGATCAATTCCTCAGCTGAATTCTCAAAGATCCAATGATCCACCCTTTTGTTCTGATGAGTCAGAGTTTGTGTGTTTTTGTCTGTGGAGGAAAATAAATTGGTCTCCTGCTGAATTTAAAGCTTCTTAATACAAATGGAAAATAAGAAGACACCGAGAGGACGTGAATGAATGAATGAATGATTGATTGTGTCACAACAGTCGTTTTATTGACTCGTCGCTGAAGCGGAACAACAAATTTGTCGACTTTTAGTTTATTTAAGCCTCGTGTCGAGGAGGTGACCGTGGATGTGACTTGATTTAGAGAATTTCAAACACATTCATGAACTGTTTTATAAATCAATCTTTTACTTGGGTTCTAATTGATCCTCCACATGAGGGAGGAGCCTCAGCCAATCCCAGCTGACCCCGGGAGAAAGGCGGAGTCAAACAATTGAGTCAATTAAGATTGTCCGATTAACCTCCGGGAAGAAAATTCAAACTCCACAAAGACAAAGTGGGGATTGAAACCGGTGACCCTCACACCCCGTGTGAGCCACATTTATTACCGCTGCCAACAAGGTTCTGTTTTAAGTTTGCTCTTCTGAGAGAAACTTCCTGTTTGGGGATTATTTGTGTGAGTATGTTCCCGTTCAAGTCTGATAAGAATCTTCACACCCCAAAAATCCCTGTGTGTGTGTGTGTGCGTGTGCGTGTGCGTGCGTGCGTGCGTGTGTGTAGGATCAGACACTGATCTGGATCTGATCTAGATTTTGGCTTCAATCTGATGACAGATTTTGGCTTCAATTTAAACTTAACAAGGTTCAGTCCAGTTCTCCCAGTATGTGCGTGGTTTTTTCGAGGTTCTCCAGATTTGGGGACGAGGTAAACTGGACACTCTAAATCAGGGGTCTCCAACGAGTAGCTCCCAGTCCCTCAAGTACCTCGCCAAAAGTTTCAATCATCGAACATAAACCTGCTTCCATTTTTATCCCTTCTAGTTCATTCACTTTGTTTGGGTTGAAATGAAATCATTTTGTCAAAGTAGCTCTTTGTTTGTTGTTGTTCCATGTTGTCGTTTGTTGTCGCCGTTGTCGCCGTCCATGTCGGCTTTGTTGTCTTCGTTCCATGTCGTCGTTTGTTGTCTTCGTTCCGTCGGTTGTTGTCTTAGTTGTCATCATTTGTTGTTGGTTCCATGTTGTCGTTGTCGCGTTGTCTTCGCTCCATGTCGTTTGTTGTTGTCCTTTTGTTGTCGCATGTTGTCATGAGGTCGTTGTCGATGTTGTCGTTTTGTTGTCCCATGTCGCCGCGGGTTGTTGTCTTCATTGCCGTTTGTTGTTCCATGCGCTTTGTCCATGTCATTTGTTGTCTTAAGCTCCATTTTTGTTGTCTTTGTTCCATGTGGATTTGTTGTTGTGCTCCATGTCGCCGTTTGTTGTCCGCTCCATGTCGTCGCTTGTTGTTGTCGCTCCATGTTCCATGTTCCGATGTTGTTGTCCATCGCTGTCCCATGTCGCATGATGTCGTTTGTTGTCTTACGTTCCATGTCGTCGCTTTTGTTGTCATTCCATGTCGCTTTGTTGTCGCCTGTGGTTTGTTGTCTTCGTCGTTTTGTTGTCTTCGCCATGTCATTGTTGTTGCCATCCGTCGTTGTTGTCTTCGCTCCAATGTCGCCGTTGTCTTCGCTCCATGCTGTGTGTTGTTGTCGTTCCATGATCATGTCACGATGTCGCATCAGTACAATGTCATATGTCGTCGTTTGTTGTTGTCGCATCAGTACAATGTCATATTACGTAGTAAAGACGCTTCTCAGTGGAAACGCACGCCTGACCCAGGACTGTACTGTACTGAGCCAGACCTGAACCGCACCATGATGGAAACACGGCGTTCAGGTGAAGAAATGATGATAAAAACAGAGGGACGATAAAGATGCAGCTGCTGAGTAGAAGAGAAGGAACGGTACGACACTGGACTGTGTTTTAGAAAGAACTGAGAAAACTCAGGGTCTGCAGGTCCTCGATAGACGCTTCTCTTTTCTGCTGACGATAGACCAGTGAGCTGTGTGTGTGTGTGTGTGTGTGTGTGTGTGTAAATCTCTCTCTGTCCTCCTTTACTTTCATTCATTTTATTACACACACACACAGTTAGCCTGTAATGTCCGTGTGTCTGTCCGTTCACAGGCCTGTAATTAGAGCAGGTTCAGGAGTTCAAACATGTGACTCTCAATGAGATTTTACTATCAAACACACACACACACACACACGATGAAAGGCAGCAGGCTGTGAATCCACTGTCATGTCCATGTCCTCCATGATGAATAACTGCTCTTAATGTTTCCCTCGGGAGAGAGAGCACACGCACACGCGCGCGCACATGCACACACACACATGCACACACACACACGCACACACACACACGCACACACATGCACACACACACACGCACACACGTGCACACACTGACATGTGAAGGGCAGTAAAATGTCAGGGTCACAGTTCATCACGACGCAGCTCAAATCGCTTGCTGTCATATTTCATGTGCTAATGCATTCATCGCTAACATTAGAGCACGTGTGGAGACTTTACTTTCATGTGTTCATTTTATCCACGCTTTTATCACGATAGATTATAGAGCTTCAGCATTTCATCGATAGAATAATAGCAGTTTATTTTCTAATAAACACAGCTGCTGTGTCCTTAATGCTAACACTAGAGCTAATAACAGTTGCAGTTTGATCAGGCATGAAATCATTATTAGCATATTAGCAACACAAGAATATCTTCACCAAGAGGGTCTTAAGTTTTAAGTTTATAGGCTAGTTACCTAGCTGGCTTGCTGAGGAAGTGTATAATTAATGCTAGTCAGCTAGCCTGCTGGATAAAGAAGTCAAATATGCTATTATTTGGACAAAGACGAAGGCTATTTAGCTAGCTGGCTTGCTGAAGAAGTGAATTTTACCCTTATTTCAAAAAGTGAAGGCTAATCCTCTCGCCTGTTGCATAAAGACGTGTATTTTACCAGCATTTGGACATAATTAAGGAGAGTTAGCTTCTTTTAGACCAGGACAGTTGGTTAGCTGCTTGTTGAAAACATGTATGTTGCCAATATTTGAACATTTCAACACATAAGAATACAAAAACCTCATTCTGACACTTACTGTATAAACCGTCAGCACTGCAGTGTCACCTGTGGTGTTTCGCTGCGACAGGGGGCGCCCTTGAGCGATGCTTCCCACCAACATACAAGAAGAAAACAACATTAGTGGCAGCGGTGCAATCACACACCACATTAACACATTCACAATCATAAAGAGGGCGTTTTTCCCATCAGCCATCTCTGCCGGCGGCGTGGCTTCCATTGAAGAAGCGTCATGTAGACAGTGATGCAGAGGAACCACACACACACACACACACACACACACACACACACACACACACACACACACACACACAGGAACATGTTACACTGACACATGTTACAACTCCAGGGCGGCGAACATTAGCGAGAGCATGAGTCTGATTATGAGCTCAAGCTCACGGTCATTGATTTACCATTGTGAGGTGAGTCCAGGTTCACACACACACACACACACACACACACACACACACACACACACGTTTGCCTCTTCTCGTCCTCACTTGATATTACAAAGACTGATGATGATGATGATGATGATGATGATCCAGGTTGTGTTTGTAAAGATTTCCACTAAAACAAAAACGATCAGACTGTGATCAATAAGTTCTGTGTTGTGTACTTTGTGAATTTGTGTTTGCGACATTGGGAAAAAAAAACGTAAAGTTGTGAGAGATTAACAACGTTATTTCTGAGGAAGTTTAGAAGTTTGTTATAGAAAAATAAAAACACGAGTTCACGGGCTCGTTGTTGTAAACATGACTTCCAGAATAAACCGCTACTACAATACAATAGAATAGACAAAACACACACACACTTGCTGGCTCAACAATAGTAATATTAAGTATAATAGTCAAAATATAATTATTTTTACACAAATTGACATGATTATGATGAAAAAATAAAACATTTGTAGATGAAGACAAAATAAATAAAAATTACGTCACTAAAACAAAATGAACAGCCAGAAGTTGAGTCAGCAAAACTCGTAAAAATGAAAAATCGCTGTTTTTTTTTACGATTGCATAACTTCAAAATCACCATCAGCCTGTTTTAACTCACATTTAAACGTCTACAAAATACCACAAAAAGATTTTTACCATCTGAGCTGAACCTTTGCGCCACCTACTGCTCATGTCTGTGAACTCTCTCCTGATTCATTTTATATGAGCGGAACAAACACACAAAAATCTAAGATCTAAGAACGTTGAGATTTATAAAGATGATAAATGTGAAAGAGATTGAAGGTTTTGTTTTTACTCTGGAATATAAATGCACACATGAGCGTTTAAACCAAACGGCTGACATTATACTGTCAGTATATATTTATACGTATATAAAACGCAGCATATGTCGTCTCCATCAAGCACATAATGAGAGCGCCTGTTGTCGCTGTGATTGCAGCCATTAGCAGCAGATCAGGGTTTATTGAGTCCTGTGGGGACACTCACATGAAAGCCAGGACATTTGTAAAGGTGCCGCGCGTTGTGTTTGAACGGCCGTTCCTCGTTAGCACAATAACGACGCCGTTAGTTGTGATGAAAGAGAGAAAACACGGTCTCTGCGGCAACGACGACTCCATGACAGGAATGATTATAGCGCTCATGTCAGCTGCTCGCTCTTTCTGAATTTATATAAATACACTGTATATAGTATATAGTATATAGTGTGTATATAAGTACCATGTCAGCTGAGATTGGCTTGGCGACCCTGTGACCCTCGTGTGGAGGATAAAGTGGTCGAAAATAACGTTTAGCTTGTAAACCTGGAACGTGTGAAGCCACCTGTGCATCACCAACAAACACCAAGGTAGCGCCCCCCTCTGGCAGGAAACAGTACTTTTCACCTCTATATACTTTACAACACTTAAATCAGACAATACTTCAGACCACTCGTTTCTTCTCCGGCTGTTTTCAGCATGAAAGTGAAGATGGTGAACAGATGTTGTGCCAAAACAGTCGCTGACATGCTAACAGGCTAACGGGCTAACGGGAGAACATGTTGGCGGATGTCCACAGAGATGGTGGACATGAATCACCGCGACGAGACGGAACAAACACACACAACACACTCAACAGGCTGTGACACTATGTTAACAACACTATCTTTAGCCGCTTTAACTTTGTCACAAAGCCAGATTGTGTCCGTCTGTTTCCCTCGGTCAGTGACTCTCTGGAATAAAGATGAAGGGAAGTTAATCAAGACGTGAATTTTACACAGATAAGACTTATTTTCGTTTCTATAAAATCAGTTTTTGCAGCGTAACGTCCTCTTAAATAACATACGTATATGTATGTGTGTGTGTGTGTATACACATCCGTGTGTGTGTGTGTGTGTGTGTGTGTGTGTGTGTACACATCCATGTGTCCTTTCAGCAAACATGTTTTTGTCTCTGTGTTTTCATGTTCAACCCTCTCTCGCTCTCTTCTCCAGCACGCACACACTCCAGCTGTGCGTGCCTGGAATACGAGGCAGTTGCATGATGGGAAAAGAGGAAAAGATCGCTCTCCGTATCCAGGGGCAACGCAGGTAAAGGGAGAGGAGACGACTCCTCGTGAAACACGTTACACACACACACACACACACATGATTTATTCATGTCGCATACAAACATTTATTCATGCGTCCACATTTACATAGAATCAAGAAAATGCTGCGTCACTGTCACTTTACTGCAGGCTCTTTTGTTTCATTATTATTGTTGCACATGCAAACACCAACCGCTGATTAGTTACTTTTTTATTAAATATTATTCCATTAAAGCTAATTTTCAAGTCAAATATTTTAATTAAAAATGGCTGAACGTTGTGTCAGTGTAAAGAAGGACCAGGCTACACTGTAAAAAATGATCAAGACACAAGTGAGACACTTTCAGTAACTTTATTAGTTACGTTTTCCATAGATTTATTGTTTTGTGTTTGGTACAAGAAATGTACTATTAGGAGACATTTTTATGTCTCAGAAGTTGAAATGTGGCGTCCCTTAAGGCTCCATTTTAGGGCCCATACTGATGTTTTAACAGATTCTTTATTTAGACCGTAATGTGAATGTGTTTGACAATAATTTTAATCTCTGTCAGTACAAAGCACAAAAAAATATTTCTCTTTTGTTGGGAAAAGACAAAGTTAAATTAAAATGACGAAAGTTTGCTACATTACTTCTTGTGTCGTATTTACAAGTTCTTGAGTAATAATCGTGCTTCCTTGTCACATGAGGTATTTGATGCATACATAATGTTTTTATGATCGGGTTAGTGCTTGCTTTTGCATTTGTGGACTTGGTCATGTCAATTGATTTATTGCAGTGTCGCTTGTTCTTCTTCTTCTTCTTCTTCTTCTTCTTCTTCTTCTTCTTCTGTAGTGTTTGTTTGGCTCATCGATCACTGCGCGCTGGAGTTTTAAGCGAGATATTAAATCTCATTTATCAAGCACGCGTTGGGACGGATGTTTCCGCTGCTGCTTTTCCGGTGTAAAAACTCTCCTGTAGATAAGAAAGTTGTTTTTTTTTGTGATATGAAAAATAATGAAGGCGAAGTCTCGCTCCTTTAATGTTAATAATATTCAAAACTAAGTATAAAAACTGTCGAGGACCTCGTTCTCAGTTTGTGTTTGAATAAAATGTAAAACAGTTAAAGTTGGATCATTTAACCACTGACCCTCGTCTTCAAATATTTCCTCCAGGGTTTGATTCAGTTAATGTTGCCTCACATGATTTTTTCTCCCCATGTTTATTATATTTTATTTATTTAATTTCTGTGCCGCTCTCATTAATTATTGATGTCATTCTCAGGGCAACTGATTCTGAACAACAACAAAAGTTTACAGTAGGCTGTGGGAGGTGAAGTGTGAATGTTTTTATACGCTTTTATTACATTTATATACATAACGCATACATTTTCTTTACCACGGCTGCCACTGTGGAAATATTCCTGTTCCGTTTGTTCATTTGAGAAGAAAAACTCAAAAATTAAAGAACAGATTTGGATGAAATATTCTGAGAATGAAGTTTATGGCCAAAGACAGAATTTTTTTGATTTAAATAAAACAATTATTTTCTTAAATCTGGAATTTTGATGACACCAAATGTTAATAAAATCCTCAAATGCATTCACTGTAAAAACAGCTATACCCATGAGCCTTGAGTCAAATATCATTAAATTAATTCACATGTTCTTGTTTTAAGAAAATTCATTTGTCAATAACCTTAAGTTATTTATTATAGTTAAGAAAAACTGGACAAAATGTAAAAAAATATTGAGCGAAAAAAAAAAAGTTATTTTACTTGATGGAGCTGAATTTAAGAATTTATACCTTTTGAATTTCTTATAGTTGCACATACACCAATCTGTGAGAGTGAATTTTACTTCTGTGTTTAACACAAACCGGTGTTTTAACCTCTTACTGATAATTAAAGTATAAACTCTAACATTAGATATTTAGTTTTACTTCAAATTAAAGCAAAACTTTTTTAGGCAAATCAAATTAAGAACTATTTCATCCCAAAAAAACTAAAATAATTAAAATATTTTTGACCAAAAAAAAACTCTGGTTTTCTTTGCAACTAGAAAATGATTCAAGGCTGAAAACTCATGTTCACTAATTTTCACATCAGTTGATTTAATTATTTCAGCCCTACCTTTTAAACATTCCTGTGCTCAGATTGCTTTATTATTCTGTGTATAAAACACTATGTAGTAAAACACTAAATAAGAGACACTTTCTATTTCACATATTCATCCAAAACCTAGAAAACCTTGAAGTGTGGCGTCCCACAAGGTTCAATGTTGGGGTCTCTTACTTTTTATTTAGACCAGGAAATTAATGTGTTTGACAAAACCTGAGTAAAAAGAGAATTAGTCACAGGAGACAAAATGTTTGCTGAGGAAAATCAACATAAATCTCACACACAAATCAACGAGTGCAACACAAATGACACACACAGCACATTCTTCCAATTCTTCTTTCTGCTGCTGCAATTCTACCAAACTCCTCCCTTTGGCTTTCAGTGATATTAAGTGATAAATTCAAACATTAGCTCTTATTAAAAACCCTAACTCGTGATATTCGTCACAACAGCTGTGACAAAAACCACAGGAGCTGGTTTTTATATCCATGATTAAATCTTGAAGCTCAAAATAAAATGGAGTTGTTGTTCATTATTAGATTAAACTTCCGTACAGGTTGAAATGAAAAGTTTTTCATAGATTGTTTGCTGTTTTGTATCTGGTACCAAAAGTGGAAGTGTGGCGTTCCTCAAGGCACAATTTTAGGGCCCATACTTTTTTATTTTTTTATTTTAACAGACTCTTTATTTAGACCAAGAAGTTAAAGTGTTTGACAGAAACCTGAAGATTGAAAGTATCAAGGTTTTATGAACCTTTAGGAAAGTTAAAATATTTAAATTCCAATAAAAATTCCATGAATAATTCTCCCGTAGTAATAAAAGTCAACTGGTGGAAGTGAAGTTAATTTTCTCCAGCACAAATGTAGAGCTGTGAATATAAAGAATAAATGTTTGCTGGTTCAGGGGAAGTTAATTCAAAACCATTTTTCATTTATTCTGGAATGGAAGGAGAATAAAAATCACACTGAATGTCGTAAATATCGCACAACATCTGCGTCTCTTTTTCTTTTTAATTCCACTAAACTTCTCCCTTTGGCTTTGACCTGAAAGTGATTCAACGTGATATTAATTGATAGATTTTTCTTATTATTTTCTGTTTCAGTTCAGCGATAATCCGGCGATTTGAATTAATTCATTTGACTTACTTTATATTTCACTTTTCATACAAAAACAGAAATGAGAAAACAAAAAATAAAGATTAGTGATTCATGTACCTATATTAGTAGTATACTGCTTATATAGTATATTATATACTATTATGTTTATGTTATTTTTTTCTCTTTTTCTGAAGATATTTTGTCAAAGGAATATATTTTTAGTTTAGTATATTAGAAAATTATCAATGAATGAGTGAATTAATGAATTGATAAACGCTAAGCTTAAAATATGTAAATTATGTTGAGTTGTGGAAAAGAGGGTGGGAATAAATAAGTTTATACTTCCACTCTTTTTTAAACATGTGAATTGATAAATGTTGTGACTGTGGTTTTCTTTTGTCTGTTTTTGTTTTTTAAATGTTTGAAATAAACAAAAACAGACAAAACAACATATGACTGGGTTAAAAATCAGAAGGATTTAAAAAAGAAATTCAAAAAAAGCCCATCGGTGTAGTAAAATGAGCTAAAATAAAGAATGGTTGTATATAAAATAATTAAAACAAATGTAATAAATGAATATACACAGTCTAAAATGTAAAAAGGTTTGTGAATGAGTAATAATATTTTCATCAAATTAAATGTGGTTGAAGAAAAATGGACGTAAAACTTAAGAAAATATTCAAATATATGGAAAAATAATCAAATAAACTCATTCTCATAAGACACACAACAAAACTAAAGAATAGAATTTAAAACCTGCTTCAGATTTGAATTATAGCTGTAACTGAAGATGAGATTAAAAAAGAATGGACTGAGCTGCTTTTCCACAAACTGTGTTGCCTCTCAACACTGAATCAGCTGAAAAATGTCTCTCGGCTTCTTCTCCGGGTTCATCTGTGAGTCACAGATTTGTTTCTGCTGACGCGGCGACTTCAGAGACCACGACCACGGAGGTGAGAAACTGCTCAAGAGTCTGTGATAACGTTTGAAGTGAAAACTCATTTAAACCCGACTTGTTTTCATTAGTCTGATCTAATAATGAAACGTTCATTTCATTTTGAGCTCCAGGATTTAATAACCGATATAAAAAAACAGCTCCTGTGGTTTTTTGGTGGAGTTATGGTTTTTAATAAAAAGCTAATGTTTGAATTTGTCACTTAAAGCCAAAGGTTTGGTCGAATGAAAAAATACATCAGAAAATAGTTTTCTTTCTTTAGTCTTACTTTTTTAGATATGTTATATTCACATATTTGTGTGTATACGTATATATATATGTATGTATGTATGTGTATATATATGTATGTATGTGTATATATATGTATGTATATATATATATACGTATATATGTATACATATATGTATATATGTATGTATATATATATATGTATATATGTATATATGTATATACATATATATGTATATATATATATGTATATATATATTATATATATGTATATATGTATATACATATATATATATATATATGTATATATATATATATATATATATATATATGTATATATGTATATACATAGGGACTCCACACTCCAGTTTTGGATGAATATACGAGATTTTATGAGAAATAAAATTTCGTAAAAACAGAGCCTTTTTAAAAATAATTTTAGATGACTGCAATCTACTTCTGTAGATAAGTGATCATTCTTTTTTTTTAATAATTTTTCATCGCTAACTAACTCGGTTAACCCTTATTTCATGTTTCTCAGGTTTATGACAGTTTCACTTTCCAAATCCCTGCAAAGATAAATGTATGCAGCTCTGTTTTTAATCCTCTATCCTTTCACAGATTCTCCTCACGTCACCCAGACTCTGTTAATCTGATATTCTCTCTCTCTCTCTCTCTCTGTGTCTGTGTGGCTCTATCGTCTAACACTAAAAATAGATGCTGAGCTTCTATTTCTCTGAGCATGAAAGATGTTTTCTGATCATTTTTTCTCTGCTGAAGGAAGAGAAGAGAAGCAAAAATTAAGATTTGAAGAAATGATGCATCGATTATGACGTATATATTTCCTCTCTGCACCTTTAGCTTCTGTTGCTGTTATTTATCTTCATCTTCTTCATCTTCTTCATCTTCTCCACGCTCTCAATTATTCTTCTTGCCAGATTTTTTTATGGCTCCACATTTTCTTGTGCCGAACAAATGAGACGTGACGTTTGACTTTGGCTGCTTTTTCATCCTGGGGAAGATGAAAGAGCACGAAATGTGTCCTCCTGCTTTTATGTTTTATACATTTTCCTCAGCTCGTATTTTTGCCTTTCTATCCCTCCAGTTATGATACAATATATTTGTCCTTTGAGGATTTTCTGTACTTTCTGAAACAATAATTCTCTGAAAAAGATTCTTCAAAGTGGTCAAAAGAAATATCACAAACAAATGTTATAGTTATGAAACATAATAGTTATGTAATCATAAAATAATAGTTGTGATCAAAGTGACAAAGAGTTCTCAAAGTAAAAAGTTCATCTGAAACCTGTAATTTCAAACATGGCGTTCCTCAAGGCTCAATTTTAGGCTCAATTCTTTTTAATCAAACGCTGATTTCGACTACTGTTTTCCCTTCTTTTTTAGGTTTCTTTGCAGTGTAAGCAGTTGTTACCACAGCTGGAACTGTGACCACTAGAATATCTTATAGTTCTGATCAAAGTAGATTTAGTTTAGTTTAAGGCCAGCTCAGTTGATTGGTTCATCTAAAACCTATAAGTTCAAATGTGGTGTTCCTCAAGGCTCAATTTTGGGCTCAATTCTTTTTAATCAAGCTCTCACTTACACTACTTCTTTTACTTCATTTTCCTTTCCTTTTTTTGCTGGAATTGCGACCTTTCCACTAGAATTTCTCATAGTTCTGATCAAAATAGGTTAAGTTTTGCCAAAAAATGCAAATGTTACCACATTCTTTACCACTAAAGCTATAGCATGCACACGTTTCTCTCTCTCTAATGTCTTGATTCTCTTTAAATTCATTTCATCTCAGGATTTAAAGTGTAAAGTATTTAACTTAAAATATTGAAATTCTACAGATGTTTAGTCAAATTTGATGGAGCACACATTTTATGTAAAATGAGAGTAAAAAAAATCAACTTCTAAATCTTTTTTTACGTCTCAAATGTGTGTAAAGGTCGAAATATTAAGGGAATAGCAGTTTTATATTTTCAACGTGGATCGAAACACAATGTGTTTTCATTTTTTCAAATCATTTTAAAGTTGAATTACTTCAATTATTAACTGACAAAAGACACAAAATTCTCATCTGTTTCTCTTATTTTTATTCAGTTGACTGTAAACCTGAAGCACAGCTGTGTGTGTGTGTGTGTGTGTGTGTGTGTGTGTGTGTGAGAAGTGAAGTGAATGGGAGAGAAAAAAGTGTGAATGAGGTTGAATGAGGTTGAGATGCAGAGACAAAGATTGTTTCGAGGACCTCCCTCTTTCACACAACGCGTCTCTATGGAAACTCTGAGAGAAAGTGATGGAGGCAGATCTCCATCAGCTGCAGCTGCAGATGTAACTTTACCATCAAACTATAAAATATAAGCGCTCTTATCACTGACAAATAAATCATTATTCTCTACGTTATATTTAATTATCAGGTGTCGAAAAGGCGATTGTTTATGTCTTTGCTGAAAAACCTGAGGTTATGAAAACTCTTCAATCTTATTATTTGTGTTGGGTTTTATTTTATTTTGGTAAATTCAGAGCTCTATTTATAAAAAGTAATCCCATCGACATAGAATCTTGTGTAATCATTAATGACTGTTTATCTAAACAGCCACTAGGGGGCGCCCTTTATCTCCTCACTGAACTGCTCTGTAATCAGTCAAATTCTCCCGTCAGGGATCAGATTTCAACAAGACGGGAACATGGAAGTCTGGTCCTTTATCAGATCACGTGATTTATGTTAGAACGTGAGGATATTATGGAATTATTTACATCTATGTTACCTACTGCAGCTTTAATTACAGTAATCCTGAGGGTAATTCATCTGAGAATGATTTATCTCATATTTGCATCTAAATTACATTTAATCTTGTATTTAATATTTATTGAGACTATAATTTCTCCTCCTACTGTAACACACAACATTTACATCTTTGGAGATTAAGAAACGAATTCTGTTACATTTCTGCACATGCAAATGTTGTGATTTCAGGTTTAAAGGAAAATGATAACATGAATTCTTCTTATCACACACACACACACACACACACACACACACAGCAGAACAACAACAGTGTGTGTGTGTGTGTGAGAGACGTTGTTCTTCATTTACACCTTTTCTGTTTGATTTATGAGCCACAACCACAGGCCCTGTCACCTCCTGCTCCTCCTCCTGCTCCTGCTTCTGCTCCTCCTCCTGCTCCCCTCCTGCTCCTCCCTCCTCCTGCTCCTCCTCCCTCCTCCTGCTCCTCCTGCTCCTGCTCCTCCTCCTGCTCCTGCTCCTCCCTCCTCCTGCTGCTCCTGCCTCCTGCTCCTCCTCCTCCTGCTCCCTGCCCTGCTCTGCTCCCTCCCTCCTGCTCCTCCCTGCTCCCTGCTCCTCCTGCTCCTCCTCCTGCTCCTCCCTGCTCCTGCTTCCCTCCCTGCCCCCTGCTCCCTCCTCCTGCTCCTGCTTCTGCTTCTGCTCCTCCTCCTGCCCTCCCTGCTCCTGCTCCTCCCTCCTCCTGCTCCTGCTCCTGCTCCTGCTCCTGCTCCTGCTCCTGCTCCTCCTCCTGCTCCTGCTCCTGCTGACCCCGCAGCACTAATGTGTCTCTGCTGTGGTGTCATTTACAGTCAGAGTGTGAGGTTTGTGTTTTACAGTGTACACTGAGAAGATTAGACAGAACACAGTTGTAATATGTTGTTGGTGTTTCATGGATTCCATAAATGACTTTGTTTATGTCATATATTAAGTTATACTTATATATTATATATTAAAATATATTAAGAAGTAATGTAATAGAAAATAAATGAATTATTCTGGTTTTGCAGTTGTGTTTCATGTGTAACAACTGTTTCCAGTGTTTGCAGATAGAATATAAAGTAATAATAAAGTGTCTTTGCTCTGCAGCTGGGGTCATGATGCCGTCTCTGACCAGCAGAGAGCGTATGCACTAGCGTACCGTGGGGTTTCAGTCAGGGCCTTCAGTAAATAAAAAAACAAACACGCACAAACACAAGCACATACAAAACACACTAGTATGCACTATATTCACCAGACAGTTGATCTGCAACAACAACCATAGCGCACACGCACACCACTGCGCATCTACAGGCTACTGCATCATTAGCACCACATGTTTTTTTCACAAGCCACTATGACACAAAAACAAGCTTCCACATGTTCACGGCTCTGTTTATGATCAACAGTTTTGTCATCACCAGATGCAGTGATCACAGTTTACTTCAAAACCCGCCAAAGGTTCACACGTCGTTGATGACATCACTGGGGGCTAGCGCCAGACGCATCGCTGGGCCTGGGGCGTTCTGTCACTATGATATCACATTTTGATTGGCGGACGACACACGTCAGTCAAAGTTAGAACCAAATAGGGTTTGGTGTATTTTGGTGTATTTGTACATATACAGATGTATCTTCATACACCTTGTTTAGCACTGGGCTGGGTTTAACCTTTGACCTCCTCCCACTCCGGGAGAAGTAGCAGCTGATTGAAGGATGGAGCAGCTGATGAGGTTCTCGAGTTTCTCCGGCGACGACGCGGTGAATAATTCATGTGTAAATACAGAGGAAACAGCGTGTGATGGTCGACAGTCTGACACAAAGAGACAGGAAGAGGGAACAGCTGCTGTGCTGCCAGCAGGTGGCGCTGTGCCCCTTGACTTAGATTCCATGTGCTGATGAATCTCTGGCTGCGTCTCTCGTGTCAGATATGAAGTTTTGAGCAGATCGGTCGATGTGCGGTGAAGTTACAGGGACGCTTCCTGTTTCGTGGCAAAACGGTGCAAAACGAAATTCAAAATGGCCGACTTCCTGTTGGGTCAAGTTGGCGTGGTCGGGGGCGGTCTCTTATGTCACGTATGAAGTTTCGAGCAGATCGTTCAACATATCAGAAATAATGTGAACGTCCCGTTTTGAAAATTCCGATGGTTGCCGTGGCCACGCCCTTTTGAATCTGCAACTCCTCTCTCTTAAGTTTTCAGAGTTCACCTTTGGGGGCGCTACTGAGCCATTTTGTGTGTGTGTGTGTGTGTGTGTGTGTGTGTCTTCCTCTGTGCAGCCTGACTTCATAAATGTCATCACTGTGAGCAGCAGTGTAATTACTGCACAGCTGTTGCTCCTCTTCGTTAGCTCCGGACTGGACTGGACTGGACTGGACTGGACTCAGCAGACTGGAGGGCACATAGATCCAGTGAAGTGGACTGAACTTGGTGAGTTCGAATGAAAAGAGAAGGAGAAACAACCTTGATTCAGAAACTGAAGTCTGTCAACGACTCACTCTCCCACACCAAAGTCCACAGAGAAAATCAGTGATTTCCTGTTGGAAAGTGTCTCACAGTGAGACGTGATCATGTTCTGAAGACATCACAGACTTAATCTGACACAGGTGAGTCTTTCATTCAGAGGCTAAATTCAGTTTTTCAGCCACATTTTCAGTTCAGGTCTCACGTGTGTGTCAGTTCTTCTTTTATTCAATGACTGTTTGACAGAAGTGATGACGACGCACAAAGACTTTGTCCTGGAAAATCAATGAGATACAATGAAATGTGAGAAATAACGTCACACGCACACACACGCACACGCACTCACACACACACTCACACACTCACACACACTCACACACACACACTCCACACACACACTCACACACACACACACGCACACACACACACACATACACACGCATTACACGCACACGCACTCACACACACACGCACTCACACACACACACTCACAGTCGGCCGTGATCAGCTGACGATTTATGGCTTTTCTTGTATTTCTTGAAAAAGCGAATCGATTGTTGACGACGTGAGTCAATAATCACCTCGTCTGCTGTTAATGTTTCACTGTTAAAAATGGCAGCAAATCGTTGTGATTTTTTTCATGAGACGCCGACTGTTGTGAGCAACAACAACAACAACAACGACATCGTGTTTTTCATCGTCAGTCAATCTTAAAGGGCGACTCTGTCTTTTTTAGGTTGTGTGACACTGTCATACATCGCAGCTGTGATTAAGACATGGTGATTAGAGGCGGAGTTAACGTTTTATTCTTATTATTTAAAGCACTTACACAAAGGTAGATCTTTACAAATGTCACATACTGTCCCTTTAATGTGGTTTTCTGCAGCTCATAAATTCAGACACAGACTTCACTGAGGACTGTGGACATGACCTGCACATCAATAGGAAGATACGCTGCTGACATCTAGTGGTGAGATGGTGCAACTGCACATTTATTTATTTATTTCCTGTTATTTATGGAAATGTAAAATAATGGGACACACACACACACATGCACACACACACACATGCACACACACACACCCATACAAAACACACACACGCACACAAACACACACACACACAGCAAAATAAGTATATTTGAGTAAAATAAGCCTAAAGTTTTGCACCAGTAAAATCTTAATCTTAATTTTCAGTAGATTGACCTTTAAGAAGAAAACAGTGGTTTGTGTAGTTTGTGTTGAATCCACACTCACAGATTGGTGTGTGTGTGTGTGTGTGTGTGTGTGTGTGCAAAAAAGAAGACGTTCTTACAGAATTCAACAACAACTTTCTTACATTTTGTCCATTTTTTGCTCGTTTTAAGGAACATTAGAAAACAACATCTGTTGAGGAATATTTACGCACTTTTGAGCAGTCGCATCATTTATTTATTTATTTATAATTTATTTCATTATATTAAATTAACCAAAGAGTTTTATGAATGATTCATATGTAGATAGTTTTTATATCATGGAGGAGGAGGAGGAGGAGGAGGAGTGGGAGCACTTAGAAGCTCCTCCTCCTCCTCCTTTCATCACTGATACTGAAATGAAACTCACATAATTAAGAAAATGAATGGTTTAATTTTACACCACACCAAACTCCATGGAGAAAGTGATCAGTGATTTTAGGAGCTGCTGGTCCTCTGCTGCCTCGTGTGGTCACTTTGTGTCACTGAGGTAGATCTGAACAAAGGATTTTAAAAGAAGATGAGAAACAGTTATATGTGAGACTTCTGGCTAAAATAAAGTCTCGGTCTAAAGTCTCTGTCTAAAGTCTCGGTCTAAAGTCTCGGTCTAAAGTCAGAGTGAGAGAACAAAGTCTAATAGTCTGTGTTCAGATAAAGTCTGAGTCTAAAATAAAGTCTAAAGTCTCGGCTCCAGTCTGGTCTCTCTAAAGTCTCTAAAGTCTAAAAAAGTCTAAGTCTCCGGTCAAAGTCTCTCTCTAAAGTCTCATTCTAAAGTCTCATTCTAAAGTCTCAGTCTAGTCTCGGTCTAAAGTCTCAGTCTAAGTCTCGTCTAAAGTCTCAGTCTCTAAAGTCTCGTCTAAAGTCTCAAAGTCTCAGTCTAAAGTCTCGGCCCAAAGTCTCATTCTAAAGTCTCTCGGTCTAAAGTCTCGTCTAAAGTCTCGGGTCTAAAGTCTCATTCTAAGTCTCATTCTAAAGTCTCAGTCTAAAGTCTCATTCTCCAAAGTCTCAGTCTAAGTCTCAAAGTCTCATTCTAAAGTCTCAAGTCTGTCTAAAGTCTAGTCTAAAGTCTCAGTCCTCTCTAAAGTCTCGGTCATTCTAGTCTCGGTCTAAAGTCTCATTCTAAAGTCTCGGTCTAAAGTCCTCTAAAGTCTCGGTCTCTAAGTCTAAAGTCTCTGTCTAAAGTCTCATTCTAAAGTCTAGTCTAGTCTAAAGTCTCTAAAGTCTAAAAGTCTCACTAAAGTCTCGGCTCAAGTCTCAAGCCAAAGTCTCAGTCCAAAGTCTCGTCTAAAGTCTCATTCTAAAGTCTCATTCTAAAGTCTCGCCAAAGTCACGGTCTAAGTCTCATTCTAAAGTTCGTCTCGTCTAAAGTCTCCAAGTCTCATTCTAAAGTCTAAAGTCTCTCTAAAGTCTGTCTCAAAGTCTAAAGCTCAAAGTCTCGGTCTTCTAAAGTCTCGGCCCAAAAGTCTCAAAGTCTCATTCTAAAGGTCTGTCTCTCTCGGTCTAAAGTCTTCTAAAGTCTCATTCTAAAGTCTCAGTCTAAAGTCTCAGCCCAAAGTCTCTAAGTCCAAAAGTCTCGGCCCAAAGTCTCATTCTAAAGTCTTCAAAGTCCTCAGTCTAAAGTCTCAGTCTAAAGTCTCGTCCAAAGTCTCGGTCTAAAGTCTCATTCTAAAGTCTCATTCTAAAGTCTCGGCTAAAGTCTCTCTCTCAGGGTCTAAAGTCTCAGTCTAAGTCTCAGTCTAAAGTCTCAGTCTAAAGTCTCGGCCCAAAGTCTCAGTCTAAAGTCCTCGGTCTAAAGTCTCATTCTAAAGTCTCTGGTCTAAAGTCTCATTCTAAAGTCTCCCTAAAGTTCAGTCCAAAGTCTCGCCCAAAGTCTCATTCTAAAGTCTCTGCCCAAAGTCTCTAAGTCTCGCCCAAAGTCTCTTAAAGTCTCGGCCCAGTCTCGGCCCAAAGTCTCGGCCCAAGTCTCGGTCCAAAAAGTCTCATTCTAAAGTCTCTGGCCCAAAGTCTCAGTCTAAGTCTCGTCTAAAGTCTCATTCTAAAGTCTCAGTCTAGTCTCGGTCTAAAGTCTCAGTCTAAAGTCTTGGTCTAAAGTCTCATTCTAAAGTCTCGGCCCAAGTCTCTGAAGTCTCTCAAAGTCTCATTCTAAAGTCTCATTCTAAAGTCTCTCAGTCTCCGGTCTATTCTAAAAGTCTCGTCTCTAAAGTCTCTCAAAGTCTCGGCTCTCTAAAGTCTGCCAGTCTTGGAAGTCGCCCAAAGTCTCAGTCCTGGTCTAAAGTCCGGTCTTTCAGTCTCGGAAAGTCTCGGTAAAGTCTCATTCTAAAAGTCTCGTCTCGCTTGTCTCGCTCGTCTAAAGTCTCAGTCTAAAGTCTCGCCCAGTCTAAGTCTCGGGTCTAAAGTCTCAGTCTCCAAAGTCTCGGCCCAAGTCTCAGCTCCAAAGTCTCGGTTCAAAGTCTCGCTCCAAAGTCAGTCTAAAGTCTCAGTCTAAAGTCTCGGTCAAAGTCTCGGCCCAAAGTCTCGGCCCAAGTCTCTCGGCCCAAAAGTCCCGGCCCAGTCCTCTAAAGTCTCAAAGTCTGAAGTCTCGGTCTCTAAAGCTGGGTCTAAAGTCTCGCAAAAGTCTCCAGTCTCGTCTAAAGTTCTCGCCCAGTCTCGGTCTTAAGTCTCGGTCTCGCCCAGTCTCGTCTAAGTCTCATTCAAAGTCTTCTAAAGTCTCTCTTAAGTCTCGGCCAAAAGTCTAAAGTCGGTCTTAAGTCTCACTCGGTCTAAAAGTCTCGGTCTAAAAGTCTCATTCTTAAGTCTCGTCTAAAGTCTCAGTCTAAAGTCGGTCTAAAGTCTCTCTCGGCCGGTCTAAGTCTCGGCCCAAAGTCTCGGCCCAAAAGTCTCGTCTAAAGTCTCGTCTAAAAGTCTCAGTCTAAAGTCTCATAAAGTCTAAGTTCGCCCAAAGTCTCGGGTCTCTCAGTCTAAAGTCTCATTCTAAAGTCTCGGTCTAAAGTCTCGTCTCGGTCTAAAGTCTCGGTCTAAAAGTCTCGGTCTGAAAGTCCTCAAAGTCTTCCCAAAGTCTCAGTCTCTAAAGTCTCGGCCCAAAGTCTCGGTCTAAAGTCTCGGTCAAGTCTCGGTCTTAAGTCCTCGGTCTTAAGCTCGGCCCAAAGTCTCGGCCCAAAGTCTCGGCTCCTAAAGTCTCGGGTCTCTGGTCTAAAAAGTCTCGTCTTAAGTCTCGGTCTGGTCTAAGTCTCGTCTGGTCTGTCTCGGTCTAAAGTCTCGGCCCAAGTCTCAGTCTAAACTCTCGGCCCCAGTTGGTCTAAGTTCATTCTAAAGTCGGTCTTAAGTCTCAGTCTAAAGTCTCGGGTCTCAGTCTAAAGTCTCGCCCAAAGTCTCCAAAGTCTCAGTCTAAAGTCTCGGCCTTAAGTCTCAAAGTTCTCAAAGTCTAAGTCTCTCAGTCTCAGTCTAAAGTCTCTCCTAAAGTCTAAAGTCTCGTCTAAAGTCTCGTCTTAAGTCTCGCCCAAAGTCTTGGTCTAAGTCTCATTCTAAAGTCTCTCCCAAAGTCTCGGCCCAAAGTCTCGTCTAAAGTCTGCCCAAAGTCTCGGTCTAAAGTCTCAGTCTAAAGTCTCATTCTAAAGTCTCGTCTAAAAGTCTCGGCCCAAAGTGTCGGTCTTAAGTCTCGGCCCAAAGTCTTGGTCTAAAGTCTCATTCTAAAGTCTCCAAAGTCTCGGCCCAAAGTCTCAGTCTAAAGTCTCGGTCTAAAGTCTCGGTCTAAAGTCTCAGTCTAAAGTCTCAGTCGTCCTCTGTGATGTTGAAGACTCTTCGTCACCAGCAGCTCTTCCTCTTCCTCTTCCTCTTCCTCTTCCTTCCATTGGTGCTTCTCTTATTAATCGTCGTTCTCACTGTTTTATCACAGTGGGAACAAATGAAGACAATTGTCTCTTCTTCTTTTTGTCCTGCAGTGATGCAGAGACAGAGGATAGGAGACGATTCACAGAACGATCCTACACACTTCATTTCCTCTGTCCTTAAACCCACTTTCCCTCTCTCCTCCTCTGTGTCCTTGCATCCTTATTTCCTTCTTTTCTCAGTGACCCCCGGGTCGTCAGCGTCCAGTGACGAGACGCTGTCTTTACGCTCGTCCTGCTCCGTCCACCAGGTGTCGCCCTCGAGCATGTGACACATTTTTATCTCAATGAATTATACTTTACTACAGCAGGATAATTAAAGAGCCTTAACAACTATTTTAACAACAATAATAACAACAAATAAAAGTGAATATTATATTATTTATAATGACTAAATTATTCAAATGTTTGTTTCCAGTTTTTTGTCGTTTGTTATTTCCTCCTCTCGTCTGATGAACACTCTCGTGTCTTCACCTCAGCGTCATACTCTTCCTCCCTGCTGCTCTTCATCAGCCTCCTCCTGCCGTCACATCACCATCATCATCATCATCCTCTCCTCTCCTCCTCTAATCCCGTCACTGACTGCAGACGTTTTTTCATTTTATTATCATCTTCATCATCTTCTCTCTCTCTCTCTGCTCTGTTCCCTCCATCCTTCTCCTCTTCCTCTCCGTGTGTCTTCACCGTTTTCCTGGTGCAGTTTCTGTGAAATCACTGTTGTCACGGCAACCACGTCATGACACAGTGAAAGTATTCAGAGCGCAGCTTCAGCAGCAGGAGAAAAAAATCCACCGCACACTTTTTAAAACTCAAACTTTCATTTTTACAAAACGATTCTACATAAATGTAAAGGAAACATTCTGCTTTTCTAAATCACTATTTTTGATTATTGCAGGAATAAAACAGTAAAATGACAAACATACACACAACATGTTCTCATGTGTTTAAATCCATAATATTGTATAAGAACCTGTTGTTTGTAGGATTGTGATACGAGTGTGAATTTGTGGCCAGTGAAGACGCCCCCTGATGGCCATGAAAGGTAATACATGATATAACTTCACTTTTCTTCCTGTCCTAAGTCTTGTTTTCATGAATAATAATTTAGTCTAGAATGTTAAGAAATGAGAACATATTCACATTGAAGAAGCAGTTTGTGCAAAAGTTATATTTCCTCAGTTTGTTGTTCATCACATGAAGACGCAGGTGTAAGAAGGAGAAACTTGTTTTCATGGTTTTTCTTCATGATTTAGATTTGACCTTCACTGGAAACTATTTTCAGACGTTTGAATGAATCTGATTCATTTATGAAAACAAAAAGAGATATTTACAGAACTTCTCTTGAATCTGCAAACTCCACGTCATCTTCTCTGTGTTTGTTGTATTTCGGTCACAGCGCCACACGCAGGCTCAGCATGTGCACTACAGCCTTTAGAGTCATTTAAAGACAGTCGAAAAAAACCTTTAAATTACAAAGATCATATTCTGTGTGGATTTGTTCGAAAAGAGATTCAAATAAAAAACATGATTGAACGTACGTGAAAATGGGCGGAGCCTCTCGGAGATGAAGATCATGTATCAGCGTTTATTTTTCTGTTTTTCACTTTCAACAAGATTTATATTTTGCTTTCGTCAGAATAAAGTCAAATCCACGCTCGTAGTCTTCAGACCGTTGATGTCAGAATCTCCTCGTTTCAGCGCCATCGCTCACACGTGCAGATCAATGCACGGGCGGCTAAATATAGCTCTGCTGGCGTATTGGATTTCCCTGGCAGGGAGCTAAAAATAGAGCGCGGGGGCGAGAGGAGCCCCCCCAAAGGAATACGACAAAGGAGGAGGAGGAGGAGGAGGATGTGTTTAGACTCTTCTTAACTGTACGTGTCGCATCATTCTTACCCTTTTATAGCTGAAAACAAATGTAAAAATGCACAAACAACACAAACACATACGAGACATAAGAAATAAGAAGCAAGACGTGAGATGGATGAGGTGCAAAAATCCTGAATTACTGTAGACCCTCGTCTCAAAAAATGTGCATATTAAGCTCTTTATTGAGGATTAGGTTTCATCCAATTAATACAAAGTATTTCCCTTCACTGTCATCAACAAAACATGCGATAGATAGCTCTGGTTTGGAAAGACATCCAATAAAAACAGTGTAGGGAGGTCTACTGTCACGACTACATTTACATGGTTTATCTCACTGAGATAAACAAATACAGATACAAATAAAAATGCTTGTGTTTTTAAACAACCCTGCATGTGACAGAGACGTAAGAGGAAGCAGAAAAGACAGAATCACAGAGTTCCTCCTGCAGCGCGGCATCCTGGGAGTTTTGGGCGACAAGGTGCAGCTTTTAGAGCGAAGCCTCGGGGCTGAAGTAGTGCTTTTTTTCTCCTGGTCCTGAGGGAGATTCTGTGAGTCGATGCTGAGCAGAAGCTGCTGCTGCTGCTGCTGCTGCTGCTGCTGCTGCTGCTCAGGAGCTTCCAGCTTCCTCCCAGGCTGAGGGGAAAAACAGCACTCATCCTGTCATATTAACTGATTCACTGGGGAAGTCATGTTGAGAATGAAGCAACCACTCGTGTCTATATTTGGTACCTGGCGCATGGTTCGAGTCCAGAGTTTAAAGAGGCTAAAAATAGTTCACGATAAAACAAAGCAGCACAACTATTTCTGGTAAACAGTCAAAGATAGACGACTATAGTCTACAGTCGTCTATAGTCGGCGTCTGCAGACGCTTCAGAGACACATTAGAGAATTTAGCGGAGGCTGAACACAGATCTGCTGCTGTCTCCTGACCACGCTGACATTTGAAGCGTTTTTGTACAGTGTCCACGTTTCCCCTTAAGCTCAACTCATCAGAAGTAAAGGATTAGTTTCTTAGTTGTCTATTAAGTCCATTAACGCCTCGTCAACAGGACTGCTTATGTTTTTGGGGGTTTACATACATTACACTAGAGAATCATCAGCATAACATTCAACTCTCCATCCACACAACAAACACACCAGGCCAGTAGGTGGCGACAATGGTAAATCACCACTATTGTTGCTTTTGCAAACTGTATATTTGTCTTTTATTGTATTTTAAGTGTGTTTCATGTGCATTTTATCTCTTATTTATCAAATATTTGACCGACAACAAAAAGGGCTGAACTTGACTAAAAACAAAATTTCTGTTGATGCTTTTGTCAAAGCTCCACCCCCAAAAACACTAAAAGACATTCTCTGTCGATATAAAAGTTGTTTGTGTAATAGAGTCAAATTCCCCTCTCTCGGGGGCGCCACAGAGGATGATCTAGATCACATGTGTCAAACTGGTGGCCCATGGGCCACATGTGGCCCTCCAATCGATTACATGCAGCCCCCCGGCCCACCCACCACTGTGCGAGGTGATGGAATAGAGACAGAATATAAGACTAAATGTATTTGCCAGCAATATTTTTATAATAGTAATAAGACATTGGGTTGTAATCATAGCTTTATTAAATGTATTACACTCAACATGAAATGACATATATTTAAGCTGTTTTAATCACAATTATCCTCGTCATTATTTGCTAAATTTTCAATTTAATTCTCCGTTTTTGTGTTTTTATTGTGAATCATTTTATATCAAAACAAGAACTTTTACTTTGCAATTCTTTCTAATATTATAATGAATATCTTATATTGCCCACCGGCGACTTTTTTTTAAAGGTTTAGTTTAAAATCATCATAAATCCATGATATAACTTTGTTTCCCTTAGTTCTTCTTCTCTGAGGTTGATCTGCAGTGTTAACGTCCACCTTCAGGTGAAGATAAATCGCTGATGCAGCGTTTCTGATTGTGTCTCTCTCTTCAGTATCAGATCAATGATCACATTAACCCACCCCCCACCCCCTACTGTGCTACAGTATCCCCCAACCCCCCCGAACTCTTACCCTTTGAATAATTATTGATTATTGCTTTGTCTTTTAAAACAGACTCTGCTGCCTCTCTGACGGACGTGAGCATTGATTCTGTGATATTTACAGTTGCCGTCAGCACAAACCTTTTCTTTAAGTGTACAATACCAAGTCTGAGGGAAGTCATCAGAGAGTACTAAAGAAAAAGAGTGTTGTGGCTCCTTTGATTCTTGAGTGGATGGAGTCAGTGTTGGACTTTGGATATGAACCATCTTTGGTTTTGAGGAAGTATACTCATCAAATAAATACAATAAATCCTGTGAGAGATATGTTCAACTTCAATATTTCAAAAAATACCACAATCATCGGGTCCCTTTACATTTAAACTTTACATGCTACCAATCGCTTAAATTATCAAAAATAACAATATTTCTGATCATTTCCTTAAGAAGGTAAAACAGAGTATCATCTGCATATTGTCTAAACTAGACAAGTCTAAAAATGGCCGACCCATCTGTGCTAAAAGAGAGAAAAAAAGATTGAGAATCGAATCAAGGATTTAGAGAATCATGACACTCTTAATAGATAGAGACATAGATTTAAGTAGGGAAAACAATAGTTTAAAATACCAACATTTTTGACAGTTTTGAGTTCCCTCCTGGGACCGGGACTCATGGAATCTGATCACTTCCCTCTTTGGTGCTGAGTTGTGACGATGACCCATTTTGAAGCCCAAATAGAGTTTTTTTTTTCTTTTCGAAAGTGAAGTCCTTTTTGAATCACATGTGTGAATGTAGGTTACTGCCTGTGAACATAATTACACAGAATGTGTTCCCTGCAGACGCCACATGGCACACGTGAAGATCACAGGCTCTTGTCGCACTTTAAAGGATGACGATGTGATGACGAAGTGTTTGATTTAAGATGCTGTCTCTTCTTCTTGTATCGTGTTTTTTTAGCGATCCTTGTCATGGCAGAATCCTCTGACTGCATCTGTGACACATAAGTCCTGCAGGAAATGTTCGTCTCTGCAGGCCGTAATTATATCAGTGTCGATGCAGTTGATGGATAAATGGGAAAAGCTCCATCTGTAAGCATGTTAGCATACTTAGCTTCAACTTAAGGTTCTACTTTATCTACCCTTAACCATTCTGTAGTTTCCCTGCAAAAATATTGTAGTAACTGCAGTAGCATACCGTGGGGTTTCAGTCAGGGCCTTCAGTAAAAAAAAACACGCCATAGCGCACACACACACACACACACACACCACTGCGCATATATAGGCTACTGCATCATTACCACCACATCATCACAAACCACTATGACACAAAAACAAGCTTCAAAACTATTTATGATCAACAGTTTTGTCATCACCACTAAATGTTTTTATAAGTTTATCATTAACACTCAAACTACCGTAAATGATGATAATTTCCTTCTTTTCTCCAAACGATCGCCGTGAAAAGTGCACACGAAGGAGATCAGAAACATGATGGATCAGTGGTGTTAATGCAGTGATCATAGTTTACTTCAAAACCCGCCAAAGGTTCAAACGTCTTTGATGACATCACCATCGCTGGGCCTGGGGCGTTCTGTCACTATGATGTCACATTTTGATTGGCGGACGACACACGTCAGTCAAAGTTATAAACAAATAGGAAATGGCAGCTTCAACGAAAGGCCAGCAATACTACTAGAGCAGGGCCACGGAGCTATGATGCGTTTAATGACATCCAGGAAAATCCAGCACAGCTTCACAAAAAATTACCATATTCTTTCTGGAAATATAATCATAACATACTGAAAAAGTTATTGAATTCAGACACGTTCAGACACACATTAATTGAATTATTAAAAATAATAATAATAATACTTTTTTGATATTGTCAGGGCCAGCAGAGAAGGCCCTGCTGGCCCTGACAGCCCACCACTGAGTAACTGTAGTAGTAGTAACTCATTTGTCTGTTTTATACTGAAAAATGAAAAAGGGCCCATGATTGAACCTTGAGGTACTCCACAGTAAAGGTCTAATCAGTTTGTTGACCGTCAATGACTAGTTTTGTTAAATCGATTATATTCTCTCTCTCTCTCTCTCCACTGACGCTTCCTTCTATGACACTTCTCTGCGTTACCATGGAGACTAAAACCAGACTTAACATAAATACATATAAACATGTTAGTCCGACTGAAATTGTGATAACGTCTGTAAATCAGATTATCACCCGGATCATGTGACTGGGGCAGAATATTATAGTTATTTATTACAGGACGTGTGCCAACATTCACCCTGTCACCCTGTTATGAGTGGATGAATCAAAAATCAAAATAATAATTCAAAGTTTGAAATCCTACATTGTATCGCTTTATTTTAAAAGTTAACGGACGATGGAAAGACTCAGAATGGTCATCCACGTGCTAACAATTAGCCACCGGCTGTATTTACTTGTACATCACACTTATGAGTAGCACTTTATAGTTTGACTTACTTGTAGCTCGTGTTTGTTGTAAGTGGCTTTGGATAAAAGCGTCTGCTAAATGACATGTGATGTAATGTGACGTAAACCTGAAAACACCTGATACAAGATATCCAGATGAGAGAGTGAATGTAGCGAGGCTGTAACCTGCTTTAAAGTTTGTTTCCCTCATGTTTTCACTGCTGTCAATCATTTGTCCTTCAGTGGACACGATGTGTGTGTTTTGTCCTTTAATGTCTCACAAACTGCTCACTGTGTGTGTGTGTGTGTGCACAAGTGTTTCCTTCTCCAAGACTACACACTGTAACACACTGTAACACACACACACACAGTAACACACACACACAATAGTCCCACCTCCCTAACTACAGTGAAGCTCATTCAGTGGATTCTCCGCCGCAGTGCTGAAGAGAGAGTGAAGTACAGGAGAGGGAGGGAGAAGAGGGGAGGGGAGGGGAGGAGAAGGGAGGTACTGGAGTAAAAGAGAGAGAGCGCGTGCGTGCGTGTGTGTGTGTGTGTGTGTGTGTGTGTGTGTGTGAGGCTAGAGAGAGAAGAGGAAACCTGCAAATTGGGAGTCCAGGATTTTCCAGTGCGCACAGAGATCTCGCGTCAGTTGCTGCACCGTCAGAGCAGCTCTCCTCTCCTCGTGGTGAGTAAAAGATGCTGCTGCTGCTTCATTTTTCATTTTAGATTTAATCCTCTCATATTTTCCATCATCTTTTATTATATATTACTATTATTATTATTATTATTATTATTGTTCTTGTTATTATTTTTCATTTCCAGCAACTCTGTCCTCCCTGTTCTGTCACATTTGTGTCAAAGACGCTCAGTGCTGCTCGTCTGTGGCTGCGCACGTCAGGACTCTCAGTGATGCACGTGTGTGTGTGTGTGTGTGTGTGTGTGTGTGTGTGTGCGTGTGTGTGTGTGTGTGTGTATGTGTGTGTCGTTCCTCTATACCACCCAAAAAAAACAGAAGAATCCAGTGATGTTGTGTAAGAGAGGAGCATCCACTTCTGCTGCTGCTGCTGCTGCTGCTCAGGGATGGAGAGGTGTGTGTGTGTGTGTGTGTGTGTGTGTGTGTGTGTGTGTGTACAGTGATCATCAGTGTGGCGCATTTTGGAAGGAAGGAGGAGCAGAGTTGTGTCTGAAGGAGAAAACTGTAAAAAAACAAAAGAAAAAAGAGGAGGTTCTGTGCTCTCAGGGTGTGTGTGTGTGTGTTACTGTGTGTGTGTGTGTACAGTGAGTGTGTGTGTGTTACAGTGAGTGTGCGTGTGTGTTACTGTGTGAGTGTGTGTTACTGTGTGTGTTACAGTGAGTGTGTGTGTTACAGTGTGTGTGTGTGTTACTATGTGTGTGTGTGTGTTACTGTGTGTGTGTGTGTGTACAGTGAGTGTGCGTGTGTGTTACAGTAGTGTGTGTATGTGTGTGTTACAGTGTGTGTATGTATGTGTGTGTGTGTGTTACAGTGTGTGTATGTGTTACAGTGTGTGTGTGTTACAGTGTGTGTATGTATGTATGTGTGTTAGAGTGAGTGTGTGTGTGTGTGTTACTGTGTGAGTGTGTGTTACTGTGTGTGTGTTACAGTGTGTGTGTGTGTTACTATGTGTGTGTGTGTTACTGTGTGTGTGTGTACAGTGAGTGTGTGTGTTACAGTGTGTGTGTGTGTTACTATGTGTGTGTGTGTGTGTTTGTGTGAGTGGCGTGTGTGTGTGTGTGTGTGTTACAGTGTGTGTATGTGTGTGTGTATGTGTGTGTGTGTGTGTTACAGTGTGTGTGTGTGGTGAAAACTCTTTCTTGGGGAACCCAGCCTGTGACACTGTTCCAGCAGACTGCAGCACTTCTTCTTCTCTCTCTCCATCACTGTGGTCCCCACAAGGAGGATAATATTATAATTCAGGTCTGAAGCAGCTTTATCTGTGGTGGCCCCTCCCATGTTTGCTCTGGGGCCCCTGAACCTGAAACCATGTGGGACCTGTGTGATGTGTAATGTGCCAACTTCAAGCTCATTCTCACTTATGACGCTTTTCCACGACTCGGTTCCATCACAAACTTGACTCAGCTTTTCCATCAGTGATAGAACCTGGTACCTGGTGAGCTGAGCCGATACTAAACTGTGATGTCATCACCGTGCCGGCCTCTGATTGGTCAGAGAGTGTCATCACTGAAGCGACGGCAAAGCAACATTGTCCAACTGTAGATCAAAGTGAAAAAGAGTTACAAACACATGAACGTTCACCTGCAACTTTTCTTAGAAAAGTCTTCAAATATCACGTAAAAAGTTCTTGTATTGATGGACGTGGAAAAGTTGGAGCGCCAACAATGAAGCAGCGTTACGATAAATATCAATATAAAGCCATTTTTTTGTGTATTTTAAGAAAAACTATCATAGTAAAAATAACAAAATACAGTTTTCTTTTTTTCGTGTGAGGAGACAAGTGGTTGAAAGCCTGCTGCCACCTGGTGGTCGGAAGCTTAAAGACAGCTCAGGAAAGTCAAACATTGCTTCGAAGGATCGACATCATAAAATATCACGATTTTTAGGTGGAAGGCACAAAAGTCAGTAGTGCAACTCTCCCACACCAAAGTCCAGAGAGAAAATCAGTGATTTTAGCTCACAGGTCCTCTGCTGCCTCGTGTGGTCACTTTGTGTCACTGAAATCTAAACGAAGGATTCAAAATGCTGAATTCACTAAAATAAGACATTGGAACTTAGTGATGGAGGCAGCAGTGGATCAACAACTCCTGTGTGTGTGTGTGTGTGTGTGTGTGTGTGTGTGTGTGTGTGATGTTAAAATCACTGATTTTCTCTCTGGACTTTGGTGTGTGAGAGTGAGTGGTTTACAAACTTCAGTTTCCTGTTGTAAAGTCTGTGTAACAGTGAGATAAAGACGTGAACATGTTCTTCAATTCTTAAAACCACTCATATTCAGTGTTAGTGTTATGAACTGTTGAGGTCAGTTCACCCTGGAGCCGTTTACAGCTGGAGGTGACCTCATATGCAAATTATACAACACTCAAACACAGTCAAGAGATGGACGTGTTTGTGGCAATAGCGATATTAATAATGTCTATGCATGTGTGTGTGTGTGTAAAATGTGTATGCGTGTGTGTGTGTCTGTACATGTGTGTGTGTGAATGTGTGTGTGTCTGTGCATGTATGTGTGTGAGAATGTGTATCGTGTGTGTGTGTCTGTCATTGTGTGTGTGTGAGAATAATGTATCTCGTCAATGTGTGTGTGTGTGTCTGTGCGTGTGTGTGAGAATGTGTGTGTGTCTGTGCATTTATGTGCGTGCATGAATGTGTGTGTGTCTGTGCATGTATGTGTGTGTGTGTAAATGTGCGTGTGTGTGCGTGTGCATGGCGTGTGTGAATATACATGTGTCTGTGCATGTATGTGTGTGTGTGTCTGGCCATATGTGTGTGTGTGTGTAGATATGCCTTGTGAATGCATATGTATCTGTCATGTATGTGTAGATATGTGTGTGTCATTGTGTCTGCATGTGTGTGCGTGTGTGTGTCGTGCTTGTGTATGCGTCCATTGTGTGAGTGCGTCGTGCATGTGTGTCTGCGTCTTTGTGTGTAATGTCAATGTCTGTGTGTGTGCATCTGTGCGTCGCGTGTGTGTGTGTGTGTCTGTGTGTGTATCTGTATCTGTGGTGTGCGTGTGTATGTGTGTGTGCATCCGTGTGTGTGTGAGTGCGTGTATGCGTGCATTGTGTGTGTGTCGTCTGTGTGTGCTTGAGCATCAATGCCAATGGCGAGTGGTATGCGTCGCGTCGCGTCGTAATGTGCGGTGTGGGAGAGTGAGTGGTCGACAAACTGCAGTTTCCTGTTGTAAAGTGTGTCTCACAGTGAGATAAAGACGTGAATGAGTTTGTCTTTGCGTCTCCACTGGCAGCCATGTTTTCACTGAGCATCAGCCTCAGTCTTGGGCTAATTCTCAGCAGCAGGGGGCGCTCACAGCTCTACAGCTCCACAGTCTGTCACATAATCCTTCATCCATTTCTCAGTCTCTTAACCACTCCTGAAACCACACTTAATTCCCTCCTCTTCTGTTTCCTGCCTCCCTCTCCTCGCTCCTCTCTCCTCTCTCCTCTGACCTTCCATCCATCACAGAGTTAAATATCCTCTTCCTCTGCCAGTTGGCTCAAACCCCCTCCTCACTGCTGACAGGACGACATATTGCCTCCTCAACAGAAAACAAGCCCAGCTAACCTGGGAACGCCATCTGTGGCGTCCTGCCCGTCTCCGTGGGACGTGGACTTTTCACGTTACTCAGCAGTTGCTTTGCTTCTTCTTCTTCTCTCTCTGTCTCTCTCTCAGTCTGTCTCTCTCTCAGTCTGTCTCTCTCACTCTGTCTCTCTCACTCTCCCTCTCTCTCTTTCACTCTGTCTCTCTCTCACTCTGTCTCTCTCACTGTCTCTCTTCCACTTGCTCTCTCACTCTGTCTCTATCTTTTCACTCTCTCTCTCACTCTCTCTTTCACTCTGTCTCTATCTTTCACTCTGTCTCTCTCTCACTCTCTCTCACTCTGTCTCTTATCTTTCCATTTGTCTCTCTCTCACTCTCTCTCTCTCTCTTTTCACTCTCTCTCAATCTCTCTTTCACTCTGTCTCTCTCACTCTGTCTCTCTGTCTCTCTCACTCTGTCTCTCTTTCACTCTGTCTCTCTCTCACTCTGTCTCTCTTTCACTCTGTCTCTCTCTCTCTCTCTGTCTGTCTCTGTCTCTCTCTTTCACTCTGTCTCTCTCTCACTCTTTCACTCTGTCTCTCTCTCTCACTTTGTCTCTCTCTCTCTCTCGCTGCAGTCTTTTATCCTGTTTTCATCTTGCCTCTGATACCTGGATGTTTCCCATGATGATTTCAAAACTAAACATCTCTGACTGTGCAGCACTCGTTCATTAAAGTGACGCCTGAGTCTGCAACAAAGATTACAGCAGAATTCATAACCAAATACAGAGAGAGTTGTTGAGAGCTGTTTTCTTAATTTTTAGGTTTAATAACAGTGACAAATATTCAGATTCTGACTTTTCCAACAGGAAACTGAAGTTAGTATAGCACTCACTCTCCCACACACACACACACACACTGCTGCCTCCATCACTCAGTTCTAATGTCTTATTTTGTCACAAATCCTTCGTTCAGTTTGACCTCAGTGACACAAAGTGACCACACGAGGCAGCAGAGGAGCAGCAGCTAAAACTAGACAATTCCGTGCTTGCTGTTCTTGCTGCATATGTCGTCGGTGCAGGAGTAACATTTGGGTGGGTATTTAGACAAAGTGGTATTTTGGTGGAATCACCCCTTAAAACACCAAGTTTTAAAGGGGGGAGAGATTCACAAGTTAACCGTTAACCATTCATGTGTATGTGGAAATTATGGATTTTTGTCGCCATGGTTACTTGAAACGCTTAGAACAGTCATAGCACACAAGTCCCGGTCAAGCCGCACGTTTGGATACAACACGTGTGTGGGTGAACTGTGGGAGGAGTTACACACCAAAGTTTTGGGTGGAAGAATAACAATTCAACACAGAGCGACTCACAAGCCCCTCCCTTATTCCCCCCCTCCTCCACGCACACATACACACACCTGTCCCTAACTGTCCAAAACCTCAGAAAGCAGAGAAAACAGCATGTTTTAAAGTTGTCGTATTTCAAGAATGGTTGATGATAGAGATAAAATGTAACCTGTTTGTGAGCGTCAGGAGGCCTTCAGCAACTCCTGCATTCAAATATGTGACAAACGGGCGTGAATTGACAGAGAAATCACAGTTTTAAAATCACCCTCGTCTTGATTTTTCCAAAACTCCAAAGCAGACATTTTAACATGGGAGTCAGTGGAGGCTGAGACCAGAACTCTCTGTGCTTTGATTTTAAGAAACATGAAAACACACACAGGGTTAGACGACAACCATGGCAACGTTTTGATGTAAAACTTGTCTGTGTAAGTTGGAAATTGTGGGCACTCACTAGAGTGTGTCACTGTAGGGTCCCGCCCATGCATGTAATACACACCCATAATAAAATCTGAAAACATTGAAAGATAATACAAAACGTAAACTGCGATTGTTTAAAAAACGTAATATGTATCAAAAAGTCATGGTTACTCAAAAGTCTTAGAAAAGTCAGAGCACACCATTCACGATCAAGCCGCACGGTTTGATATAACATGTGTGCGGGTTTTCTCAAAACTGTGGGAGGAGTTACACGCCAAAACATGGAAGGAAGAGGAATAACAAGAAGAAGAAATGCGTAGGATTACAAGAGATGCTTGTGCTGCAGCAGGCACTAATCACTGGTTTTCTCTCTGGACTTTGGTGTGGAAGAGTGAGTGGTTTACAAACAGTGAGATAAAGATGTGACCGAGATTATTTTTAGGGATTTTTTGTCAGAAAAATTAAAACACTTTTCTTTTGAACTGGCTGCAAAAAACTAAATCCTTCATAATCTCTGTCAGCACTGGGAAAAAAGTAATTATCTTCTTATACGTCATCCTTCTGTTTTTATCCCTCTCTCCTCGCCTTTGTCTCTGTTTTACCTTCACCTCTAATCTCTCTTCTTCTTCTTTTCCTTTCATCTCTGTCTCATAACTTTTCTTCACATAATTATATCACTTTTTCCTCCTGTTCCTCCTTTCATCCTCACGACCAGACACAAACTTTCTCTTCCTCCTCCCATCGTTATCTTGGGCTGTTTGTTCGTAAAAGCACCACACACACACACACACACACACACACACATACCCTACCCTAACCTGAAAAATGTCCCCTGTTCAACGGTGAGTCCCTTTGTGTTTCGCCAAAGTCCCCGGTTCCTGGTTTATGAGTACACAGCACACACACACACAGCGACACAGACACACACACAGCGACACACGCACACACACACACACACACACGCCACAACACACACTGACACACACACACACACACATACCCTACCCTAACCTGAAAAATGTCCCCTGTTCAACGGTGAGTCCCCTCTTTGTATGTGTGTAATGACGCCAAAGTCCCCGGTTCCTGGTTTACGAGTACACAGCGACACACACACACACACACACACACAGCGACACAGACACACACACACACACACACACGCACACACACACACACACGCACACACACACTGACACACACACACACAGCACACACACACACCCTACCCTAACCTGAAAAATGTCCCTGTTCAACGGTGAGTCCCGTCCTTGTATGTGTAACGACTGCCAAAGTCCCACGCACAACACACACGCACACAGCAACACACACACACACACACACTGGGGAATTGTGCTCGTCTCCTCTGAGCTTCAGCCCGACTCGTTTGTTGGCAGCAAAAACAGACCTAGTTTTATTTATGTGTGTGTGTGTGTGTGTGTGTGTACTATAATTGGTGCACTGACCCTTCACAACAGTTCTCGTCCTCCAAACCCATATTTTTCTCTCCAGACTTTTTATCTCCGTGGAGTTTTTAAAAATCCTCGACAGATTCTGCCGGAGACGAAACATCAAAAACCTTTTTAGATAAATTAGACACATGAACTTTTTACAGACTTTAACCCAAACATTCAAAACAGACAGACCTCCACCACACATCCTGAGATAAACATCTGTAATCTGTAATCTGGATCAGATTGTTTTACAGAGTAGGGGTTTCGTCACCAGTGAGCATGCTCACCACAGTAACATACTCGGGTGACCAAACATTCAGGAAGTTGACGGAAAAACAAAGTTACATTTTCAGAGATTTCTGCTCGAAACTCACAGGAAATGAAGACGCTTGTTGAAAATCTTAAATATCTTTTTAAAAACCGAAACCTAAAACTGAAGAATACGCGACATTATTACACAGAGTTGCATAGTTGACGCAGTGTTTTTAATCACACCAGAATTCTAACTCACAATATTACAAATAATAATAATAAAATAATAAAAATAAACATGTTAAAGTGTTTAGTGTAAAAAAGGTACATTGTGTAAAAGTTGTCTTTTTTGCTTTCAGTGAACATCAAAACATGTTTAGTTTGTCCATCGTGGGCTCCTGTACAAACACGTGGATAATTCATACAATCAGGTGATTTTACTACATTTTACACACTGGAGCTTTTAATTTCACTTTTTTATTTCTATTTACGTCTTTTTAAAGAACTCATGGATGTTTTAACCCTGACCGGTGGTGTATTTTGAGTACTTTTAGCTCAACCCTGACCCTTAAAGTCTCTGTATAAACTGTGTGTTTAACACGTGCTCTGAGTTCTCAGAGTTAAAACTGTTTCAAGCCGCGTCTGGACGTTTAAAACAAACATGGCGTCTGATCCTCACTTTACAGCATTTTAAAGATGTCACATGACCAAACTGGAATATACATATATACATATGTTATACATATGTATATATGTATAACATATGTATAAGAGGAGGAACGTGTGTCACTCGTCCTCAGTCTGACAGTCTTCATGTTTTATATGTTGAGGTGACAGAATGTGACGCAGCATGAACGATGTGATGTAAAAGAAGGATGAGACGCTTTATCAGTGTCCTGCAGCTACTCCTGTGTGTGTGCGTGTGTGTGCGTGTGCGCGTGTGTGCGTGTGTGTGCATGTGTGTGTGCGTGTGTGTGTGCGTGTGTGTACGTGTGTGTGTGTGTGTCTGTCACTGACGCTGTTGAACGTTGACGTTTCCATCACTGAAGCACAAATCACCTGTCATCTTCAGATCATGTGACATGATGACATCATCGTGTTTGACTCTGCAGGAAGTCACTGCACTCTCTCTGTCTCTCTCTGTGTCTCTCTCTCTCTCTGTATCTCTCTCTGTGTATCTCTCTCTGTGTATCTCTATCTCTCTCTCTCTCTGTCTGTCTCTCTGTCTCTCTCTCTGTCACTCCTGTGAGAGCTCCTGTGTCCCTGCAGTTAAAGGCGACATAGACCAATTAACGCTGCATTTGTGTATCGTGTATCTGCGTCATGACCTCGTTTATGAAACCCTAACGTTTCAGAACAACAGTTCAGCCACTGCTGAGAAAATAGTGTTTTATTGTTTTCCTGGGCTCTGTGAAGCGGATCGGCACTTCTGTATGTTGATGATGTCATCAGTAAACCTCACCACTGTAGCGCCACCTGGTGCGACACTAGTCCGGACACATCCGGTTGCGTACATTCAACCGCATTCAACCTCCATAACTAACATATATATGACCGTGAAAACAAGTTAATATATGTAAGTAGACCTCCATAACTAACATATATGTGACCGTGAAAACAAGTTAATATATGTAAGTAGACCTCCATAACTAACATATATGTGACCATGAAAACAAGTTAATATATGTAAGTAGACCTCCATAACTAACATATATGTGACCATGAAAACAAGTTAATATATGTAAGTAGACCTCCATAACTAACATATATGTGTGACCATGAAAACAAGTTAATATATGTAAGTAGACCTCCATAACTAACATATATGTGACCATGAAAACAAGTTAATATATGTAAGTAGACCTCCATAACTAACATATATGTGACCATGAAAACAAGTTAATATATGTAAGTAGACCTCCATAACTAACATATATGTGACCATGAAAACAAGTTAATATATGTAAGTAGACCTCCATAACTAACATATATGTGACCATGAAAACAAGTTAATATATGTAAGTAGACCTCCATAACTAACATATATGTGACCATGAAAACAAGTTAATATATGTAAGTAGACCTCCATAACTATATATATATGACCATTGAAAACAAGTTAATATATGTAAGTAGACCTCCATAACTAACATATATGTGACCGTGAAAACAAGTTAATATATGTAAGTAGACCTCCATAACAACATTATATATGACCATGAAAACAAGTTAATAATGTATCCTCATAACTAACATATATATGTGACCATGAAAACAAGTTAATATATGTAAGTAGACCTCTATAACTAACATATATATGTGACCATGAAAACAAGTTAATATATGTAAGTAGACCTCCATAACTAACATATATGTGACCATGAAAACCAGTTAATATATGTAAGTAGACCTCCATAACTAACATATGTGTGACCATGAAGACAAGTTAATATATGTAAGTAGACCTCCATAACTAACATATATGTTACCATGAAAACAAGTTAATATATGTAAGTAGACCTCCATAACTAACATATATGTGACCATGAAAACAAGTTAATATAAAGTAGACCTCCATAAATAACATATATGTGACCATAAAAACAAGTTAATATATGTAAGGAGACCTCCATAACTAACATATATGTGTGACCATGAAAACAAGTTAATATATGTAAGTAGACCTCCATAACTAACATATATGTGCGACCATGAAAACAAGTTAATATATGTAAGTAGACCTCCATAACTAACATATATGTGACCATGAAAACAAGTTAATATATGTAAGTAGACCTCCATAACTAACATATATGTGACCATGAAAACAAGTTAATATATGTAAGTAGACCTCCATAACTAACATATATATGTGACCATGAAAACAAGTTAATATATGTAAGTAGACCTCCATAACTAACATATATGTGACCATGAAAACAAGTTAATATATGTAAGTAGACCTCCATAACTAACATATATATGTGACCATGAAAACAAGTTAATATATGTAAGTAGACCTCCATAACTAACATATATGTGTGACCAAATTGTAACTGTCACCCACTACAATTCTTTGATTTGCTTAAAACATAAAGCTCGCCTCGGGGCGAACCAATCACGTTCTGCCCGGGGAGAGTCAGACTGTGCGGAGGTGTGTACGTGCAAACGCTCATGTGCTCATGTGGTTGTAAAGTTTAAAAATAAACACATGAATGGAAGTGCACGCACACACACACACTCACGCACGCATGCACGCACACACACACACACAGAAGCTCAGAGTTTGAGCTTCGACCTTGACCAGACGGCCTCTGTGCTCATGAATCTGTAACGCGAGTGTGTTTGAGACACAGACAGCAGATTATGTCATCATCATCATCATCATCATCGTCTGAGATCACAAACATCTGAAATATTAAAACAGTCAGAGAAAAACAGCAGAAAAACAGATGTTTGTCTCTGTGTCTGCAAAGAGAACCTATCGTGGAAGTGTCTCAATCTGAGTTAGATGAGGTGAGATTAGATTAGATGAGATTAGACACACTGGAAAACTGCAATTGTTAAAATAGCAGTAGAGTCAGAAGTGAAAAATCGGAAAACTTGTTTTAATTATATCAATCACCAAAGTAGTGAGCAATTAATTTAGTAATCAAATAATTGTTTGAACCCTAAAGTAAAGAACCATTTACATTACGAGCAACAGAATGGAAATTTTCCTTTTTGGCGCAGCTTCATCATCATATTCTGTAGCAGAGGTGGTGATTTCTTGAAAAATGTATAATGTGTGTATGACAAAATAATTGTCAAACTGTAAACGGGAAGTTTCTAACAGTTTCTAACTTACAGACAAACCCACGCCCATGAAAACATCACTTCCTTGGTGGAGTTAATAAGAAATGAAATATAGATATTCAGTAAAATGAGATAAATACACTGAGTGAATCTTCAAAATCTTAATCAAATCTCTGCATCGTGAAAACAGACGCTAATTAGCATGAATGTAGATGCTAATAAACATGCTAACGGAAGGACACACTGATGAAGATGATATCATTTTGAGCAACTTACAGTTTAAACTACACTGTAAAGCAGCGCAGACATTTTTATAAGTGCACATTAAGTCTCGAGGGTGTTTTATTGAACTCTATTAAAGTGAATCAACTGTAGCTTTAATTACAGCGCGTTTGCATGGATTTGAACTGTATAATAATTCATATGCACATGACAGAAGCTTTTTTACCTGCAGCCAAGTGTCAAACAATAATGGAACACAAATATAGACCAGGAACAGGGTCCTCATAAATAGTTTTTTAGTCACGGTCCCCACAAGTCCCATAAAACCAGACGGTGTGAGTTAGCGTAGCAGCTTTTGGGGGGTCCACAGTCCAATCGCCAATGCTTCTGTGACGTCCATTTTGTTTTTTGTTTGTGTAAGATGTTGATGTGTCAGTGCAGCAGAGGCAGCACTTGTGTCACCTCGGGACTGCGTGTTAGCTGGAAACAACCGAAATGAATGAGACCGGATGAAATGATGATGTTTTAGTACCAGACAGTTTTTGACCACAAGTGGCTTTACTCATATAAAAGTTGCAATATTTTGGGCAGCGTCTTTGAGGACCCTCTTGTTGTTGTCCTTCACATTATTCTTCTATCTGTGTCTTTGAGGTCATTTTTGAGGACGTTAACGTGCATACAAACTCTTGAAACTTGGCATGGAGGTCAGGTGTGGTGAAAATGTGATATAGGATAGTTCCCAGACCTGTGCGTTGCTCAAGGGCTCTATAGCGCCCCCTACGGTGAAGACAGAGGCAAAATTGTGTTCCACCGAATTTCCCAAAAGTTGGTGGGAAGATGTTATTGAACAAGATGAACAAGTCGACCGTAACCATGGCTTCGACTCAACAGGAAGTCGCCTACATTTCAGAATTTTGGCATTTATTTTGGGGATTTGCAGCCTACGTAAATGAGCAAACTTGTGCGAGTTTCGACCGTTTGCCACGTTTACTTTACCTTTCACCTTCATCTTTTATTCCCTTCTCTCCTCTCAGACAAAGTCGTAATCAATTACTTTGATTTTCTTTTTTAAAGCTTGTTTTCTTTTTGTCTCAGCGTCACAAACTGATTAAAATTGATTATTGATTAAAGTCTGCACCCAGGATGAAGTCTGCTCAGGCTTCAGGCGCGACGACTCAACCCTCACTGGATTTGATTTACCTGAGCTTCTTACTTTTCACTATACGTGCAAATCCTTGAGCAGGTTATAAAAATCCAGCTTAAAGTTTTAGGGATTTAATTTTTAAGTCGGGTTGCAAAGAGAATATTTCTGTCAAATTGTAACTGTCTCTGAGGCTCATGTCTGAAATATCATAATAATAATAATAAAGCGTTGCCCTTCAAATTAATAGTGCTTTTGTGTTGTGCACTATTGTGGGGGGACAGTCTCGCGAGGGGGGTAACACAACGCGAGGCTGATGTTGTTGCTCTGGCATGTTGTTGTGGTTGCTGAAATGTACGACGTGGTCGCGGCCAACAGTGACCGGAGTTAATCTGTGTTTTGCTGCAAATAAATGCACAGAAGTTACAAGCCAGTAATCGCCTCCTTACTCAGCGCTGCAGCACTGGTGTGAGCGTTACTATATATATATATATGTATATATATGTATCACTCTCTTTATTGAAGGTTGCTCTCCTCGTCCTCCACCTTCTCTCCTGTAAGAATAAATCACACATCACATTCATATTTAACAGGTGAAGTCAATTCAAATCAAACTTTGCTCTCCTTCTTTTTCTTCCTCGTCCTCTGCTCATTTTCTTTATTTTCTTGCTCTTCTTCCACAGATGAGTTCGTTCAGCACGAGAGCTCTGACGCTGCTCTCGTCCATGTTCGGCGCCTGCGGGCTGCTGTTGGTCGGCGTCGCTGTGTCCACAGATTACTGGCTGCTGATGGAGGAGGGGATCGTCCTGCAGCAGAACCAGACCATGGAGGTGAAGATGGCGCTGCACTCCGGCCTGTGGAGAGTCTGCTTCGTGGCAGGTTTGTTTTCACTGTCAACTACGTGTAAAAACTGTCAGAGGAGGTTAAATATCTATGAGGGGTCGTATAGGACATAATCCAAACTCACCTCTCTATACTATATACTAGTGAAACCTCTCACATAGACTAGTGAAACCTCTCACATAGACTATTGAAACCTCTCACAAAGACTATTGAAACCTCTCACATAGACTAGTGATACCTCTCACTGTGGAGAGTCTGCTTGGCAGGTTTGTCAAATAAAACGTCAGAGGTAAATATCTGCTATGAGACAGTGAGTGGGAGGTCTGCTTCGGGGGTTTCAGTCTGAAACTCACGGTGAAAACTCTAGTGAAACCTCTCACAAGACTAGTGTAGACTATTGAAAGGACTAGTGAAACCTCTCACACAGACTAGTGAAACCTCTCACATAGACAACCAGTGGGTAGACAGTGAAACCTCTACTAGTGGCCTCTATAGACTACTGAAACCTCTCACCAGTGTCTACCTCTACACTATGAAACTAGTGAAACCTCCTCACATACTGACTAGCTCTCACAAACCTGAACCTCCTCACACTCACTGAAACCTCTCACAAAGACTATTGACACCTGAAACCTCTCACATAGACTACTGAAACCTCTCACATAGACTAGTGAAACCTCTCACAAAGACTAGTGAAACCTCTCACATAGACTAGTGAAACCTCTAGTGAAACCTCCTCACATAGACTCTGAAACCTCACATAGACTACTGAAACCTCTCACATAGACTAGTGAAATCACAGACTAGTGAAACCTCTCACATGTACTACTGAAACCTCCTCACAGACTAGAAACCTCTCACATAGACTAGTGAAAAACCTCTCACATAGACTAAGAAACCTCCTCATAGACTAGTGAAACCTCCACAGACCAGTGAAACCTCCTCACATAGACTACTGAAACCTCTCACAAAGACTAGTGAAACCTCTCACATGTACTACTGAAACCTCTCACATAGAACTGAAACCTCCTCAGACTAGTGAAACCTCTCCACACTCACTACTGACACTGAAACCTCCTCACATGTACTGAAACCTCTCACAAAGACCAGTGAAACCCCTCACATAGACTAGTGAAACCTCCTCACATAGACCAGTGAAACCTCCTATGAAACTAGTACTAGTGAAACCTCTCACCCTGAAACACATAGACCAGTGAAACTCACATCTTAAACCCTCACAAAGACTTCTGAAACCTCCTCCTCACATAGTGA
Organism: Solea senegalensis; assembly: GCF_019176455.1. Taxonomy (NCBI): domain Eukaryota; kingdom Metazoa; phylum Chordata; class Actinopteri; order Pleuronectiformes; family Soleidae; genus Solea; species Solea senegalensis. The sequence continues at coordinate 18,447,741 of NC_058039.1, forward strand.
AACCTCTCACATAGACTAGTGAAACCTCCTCACAGACTAGTGAAACCCTCACATGTACCCTCACAAAGACTGAAACCTCTCACATGTACTACTGAGACTACTGAAACCCTCTCACATAGACTACTGAAACCCCCACACAGACTTCTGAAACCCTCTCACAGACTACCGAAACCTCTCACATGTACTACTGAAACCCTCTCACAAAGACTATTGAAACCTCCTCACATAGACTATTGAAACCTCTCACAAAGACTATCTCACATAGACTAGTGATACCTCTCACAAAGACTATTGAAACCTCTCACATAGACTAGTGAAACCTCTCACATAGACTAGTGAAACTCTCACATAGACTAGTGAAACCTCTCACATAGACTGAAACCTCTCACAAAGACAAGACTAGTGAAACCTCCTCACATAGACTACTGAAACCTCTCACATAGACTAGTGAAACCTCTCACATAGACTAGTGAAACCTCACATAGACTAGTGATACCTCTCCTCTCACACTAGTGAAACCCTCACATAGACTAGTGAAACCTCTCACATAGACTAGTGAAACCCTCTCACATAGACTCTGAACCTCCTCACAAAACTGAAACCTCTCACATAGACTAGTGAAACCTCTCACATAGACTAGTGAAACCTCTCACATGTACTACTGAAACCTCTCACAAAGACTATTGAAACCTCTCACATGTACTACTGAAACCTCTCACCTAAACCTCACATAGACTACTGAAACATAGACTACTGAAACCTCTCACATAGACTACTGAAACCCTCACATAGACTGAAACCTCTCACATATACTAGTGAAACCTCTCACATAGACTACTGAAACTCTCACATAGACTACTGAAACCTCTCACATAGACCACTGAAACCTCTCACATAGACTAGTGAAACTCACTAGACTACTGAAACCCTCTCACATAGACTAGTGAAACCTCTCACATGTACTACTGAAACCTCTCACATAGACTACTGAAACCACTCACATAGACTACTGAAACCTCTCACATAGACTACTGAAACATCTCACATAGACTACTGAAACCTCTCACATAGACTAGTGAAACCCTCACAGTAGAAACCTCACATAGACTACTGAAACCTCACATAGACTGAAACCTCACAGAGTGAAACCTCCTCACATAGACTACTGAAACCTCACATGTACTACTGAAACCTCTCACAAAGACTACTGAAACCTCACAAGACTAGTGAAACCTCACATAGACTAGTGAAACCTCTCACATAGACTACTGAAACCTCTCACATGTACTACTGAAACCTCTCACATAGACTACTGAAACCTCTCACATAGACTACTGAAACATCTCACATAGACTACTGAAACCTCTCACATAGACTAGTGAAACCTCACATGTACTACTGAAACCTCACATAGACTACTGAAACCTCTCTACTGAAACCTCTCACATAGACTAGACATAGACTACTGAAACCTCTCACATAGACTACTGAAACCCTCACATAGACTAGTGAAACCCTCACATAGACTAGTGAAACCTCCTCACAGACTACTGAAACCTCTCATAGACTATTGAAACCTCTCACATAGACTACTGAAACCTCTCACATAGACTATTGAAAACTCTCCCAAAGACTAGTGAAACTTCACAAAGACTATTGAAACCTCTCACATAGACTACTGAAACTCACATAGACTACTGAGACTACCTCACATAGAATAGTGAAACCTACATGAAACCTCCTCACATAGACTACTGAAACCCTCACATAGACTATTGAAACTAGACTACTGAAACCTCTCACATAGACTACTGAAACCTCTCACATAGACTACTGAAACCCCTCACATAGACTACTGAAACTTCTCACAAAGACTACTGAAACCTCTCACATAGACTATTGAAACCTCTCACATAGACTACTGAAACCTCTCACATAGACTAGTGAAATCCAAACATGGCCGCGTCCCTGGAGCCAAACCATCATGACACATGTGCGTGCGTGTGCGTGTGTGTGTGTGTGTGTGTGTGTGTCAGCTTCACACTAACTCTTCCTCCTCCTCTTCTTCTTCCCTCAGGACCAGAGAAGGGCAGATGTGTGGCGTCTGAATATTTCACTGAGCCAGAGAAAGAGATCACAACAGAAAACACAGCCAACATCCTCAGTGAGTTACGTTTGAGAGTGGTTTCATCACACACTGACATGCGAGGTGGCGCCCCCTGCTGCTGAGAACATGCACAAGAAAGACTCACCATAAGTCTACGATATCTAAAGAACACGTTCACGTCTTTATCTCACTGTGAGATTTCCAACAGGAAACTGAAGTCTGTATACCACTCACTCCCCCACTGCGGTCACTGTGTGACATTGATATAAATGTTAGTGAAGATTTTCAAATGCAGAATTGACAAAATAAGACATTAGAAGTTCGTGATGGAGGCAGCAGTGGAGTTAAAATCACTGATTTTCTCTCTGGGCTTTGGTGTGGGAGAGTGAGTGGTTTACACACTTTTACACACAGTTTCCTGTAGGTAAAGTCTGTGTTACAGTGAGATAAAGACGTGAACACGTGTCTAAAGTCATTGTGTGTCTCGCAGAAATGGTGCGTACGGCCACGCCCTTCCCCATGGTCTCTCTGCTCTTCGTCTTCACCGCCTTCGTCATCAGTAACATCGGACACATCCGGCCGCAGCGAACCATCCTCGCCTTTGTCTCCGGGATCTTCTTCATCCTGTCAGGTGAAGTTCACGTTTAAAACTCTCTGTGTTATATTGTAGCTTGTAAATTAGGTTAAATTAAATGAATGAAATGCTTTTGTGATGTTATCATATTAAATATTAAATAATGTGAAAATACACAGTTAAAACAAACCATTTCATATTTAATTATTCATCATGAAAAACAGTTTGTCAATCAGGAATAATTACGTTATGTTTGGATATTTGTTTAAACAAGAAGAATGTCTTTCTTTCTTTATTCCTCAGTTTAGTTTTGAACTTTTGTCCCCTGAAGTCATTTCTCCTGAGAAAGTGTGTGGTGTGTTTTTAAAAAAAGTTTAAAGAGAGAGAAAATGACGGATGAAAATCACAGTAAACAGACAGGCGTGTTCTCTTCCTGTTCTCTCTCTGCTCAAAGTCGTCAGTCTGAGACACAACACTGCCATCTCATGGCCAAACATGGGAGTTACACCATTCTGATCTTCAGTTTTTATTTATTTTCCACTTTTCTTCTTTTCTCTCGTCGTAAACAAATGAACCTCAGTGTGTTTGAATGAAACAGCAGGAGCAGTTTAACCCTTTGTTGTTCTAATGAAGATGCAGATCCATGAGTCGTCAGTTATGAGTGAGACAGCAGCTCCAGGCGTCTCACCTCACAGGAAACGTTTTCTTTCATTACTAAAATTTTGCGACAGATCTGCTGCCGTCTGTGTTTCCTGGAGGACGAAGACAGACACGTCTCTGACTTTGATGAGTCTCCGTCTGAACTGCTGCTGCTGCTGATGATGATGATTGTGTGTGTGTAAAGATCTAAAGAATTTTTAATCCTAATCTACAATAAAACACATTTATACTTGTTTTTTCACATTTCTGGAGAGGTGGCTGCAGCTCGAGCATTTTTTAATAAAAAGTGGGAACTTGACTTAATTAAGTTAAGCTGAATTCACGAACCCTGTTCCCAAGCTGAATTTTGATTAGCATAAACAAAATGGCTGCCTAACCTTCCATTTTGACACTTTATTGGACAGGCACTATTATACCCTAAAAAAAAACCTTAAATCATTCATGTGTCCACTGATTATATGTTGTGTTAAATGCCAAATTTACATTATCATTATTATGCTAATTAGCTAAACATCAGTTTAGCTAACCAAAACATGGCATCTCTGCCTATGTTTTAAATAAAATGTGTAAATTATGAACCACAATTATCCAAAAGAAAGACACCAGGTGCACAACGTTTACTGAAAAATGCTTGTACAGTGCACATTACTCAGAAATATGTTTAGTCTATTATTGATTTTTCACTTTTGGGCAGCAGAGGATTCACTGTGACGACAGAAGAAGATTGATTTTTCACTTTAATCAACATTTGAGAAGTGAAACATTATGTAATCTACGTCATGAAATAATCAAACAAACAAAAATCCCCCACATCATTTCATAAAACAAGCAAATTGAATACAAAACTCTCCCACACCAAAGCCCATAGAGAGAATCAGTGATTTGAAATCCTTCATTTACTTTTACTGAATGGAAGATAGTGACACAAAGTGACCACACGAGGCAGCAGTGCACAGCAGCGCCTGTGTCGCTGTGAGCTAAAATCACTGATTTTGTCTATGGACTTTGGTGTGGGAGAGTGAGTGGTTTACAGACTTCAGTTTCCTGTTGGAAAAGTCTGTCTGTGAACTTACTATAACATACTATCGTGTGTGTGTGTGTGTGTGTGTGTGTGTGTCCACAGGTCTCAGTCTGGTTGTGGGTCTGGTCTTGTACATTTCCAGCATCAACGACGAGGTGATGAATCGACCCAGAGAACCAGAACAGTTCTTCCACTATCATTACGGCTGGTCGTTCGCCTTCGCTGCCTCGTCCTTCCTGCTCAAAGAGGTCACACACGCACACACACGCACACACACACACGCACACGCACACACACACATCACACACACACACGCACACACACGCACACACGCATACACACACACACGCACACACACACACACACACACGCATACACACACACACACACACACGACACACACACACGCATTACACACACGCACACGCACACACACACACACGCACACACACACACACACACACACACGCACGCACACACACACACACACACACACACACACACACAAACCTTAACCATAACTACTACTAACCTAACACTAAGCGTAAGCTCATCCTAACCATACACACAAGTAACCTGGTTTTAGAGCTTAGTGAGGACACACCATTAATAGGATGTACTCTCTGGACCCTTACACTTACCTTAACTCTTAAACCAGGTCTTAAGCCTGAAAAAGCACTTTAAAGTTGTCCAGACAAAATGTCCTCACAAAGATAGGCTTTTAAATATAAAGGGTCTTTTTAAAACCTAGGTTAAGGTTTAGGTTAAGGGTCCAGATATTTGGTTGTGATGGTTAATGTTAAGGTAAAGTTAAATCAATATATTCATACATGTTAATATCTTGAACACTAGAGGGCAGCACTTCTGTGACTGCAGCTTCATCTGCAGCACAATATTCCTCCTGTCTTTTCTCTCTGTTCTCTTCTTTTATCTTCACCTCCTTGTGCTCTTGTCCTCCTCCTGGCATCATCTTCCTCCTCTTTTCTATCTTTGTTTTTCATGTTTTATTAATCCCTCTTCATTCTTTCATGCTAGAATTAGTAGCAGTGAGCAGCCACACTGCGCGGCGCCCAGGGAGCAATTGGGGTTGAGTACCTTGCTCAGGGGCACCCCAGCCCTTTTTGACCTGGTGGGGATTCGAACCAGCGACCCTCCGGTTTCAAGCGGTTCCCTTTCCACTTGGCCATGGGCTACACATCTTTTCCATTTCCTTCCGGCCTTCCTTCCTTCTCTTCTTATTTGTTCTTCCTCTCCCTGACTTCATCTTTTCATTTCTTTTCCTTCTTGTTTTCCTCATCTCCTCTTTCTTTCACTGATATGTTTTAAAAATGAAAACAATAATTCATGTGTAAATAAAAAAGGAAAGTAAAAACACATCAGTTATTAATATTTATTTATATGTTTAGTTAGATCACTCATCATCAAGCATCATCAGAATTCTGACTTTAATCTCAGGCTTAATCTCAGAAGTCATTCTTTAATCTCAAATTCAGACTTAATCTCATAATTCTGACTTTAATCTCATAATTCTGACTTTAATCTCAGATTTTAACTTTGATCTCAGACAATCTCATAATTCTGACTTTAATCTCATATTTAATCTCAGAATTCTGACTTTAATCTCAGGCTTAATCTCAGAAGTCATTCTTTAATCTCAAATTTAATCTCAAATTCAGACTTTAATCTCAGATTTAATATCAGAATTCTGATTTTAATCTCATACTTAATCTCAGAATTTTAACTTTAATCTCAGACAATCTCAGAATTCTGACTTTAATCTCATATTTAATCTCAGAATTCTGTCTTTAATCTCAGACTTAATCTCAGAATCCCTGCTGTTGTATTTTCTCTTGTGTCTCTTCTTCTCTTCCGTATGTTAAAGCTTTAACAGGTGAACTGTTTCTCCTTGTGACCACAGGGGGCAGGAGTGATGTCCGTCTACCTCTTCATGAAACGTTACGCGGAGGAGGAGCTTTACAGGCCACACCCCGCTCTCTATCGCCCCCGCATGTCTGACTGCAGTGACTACAGCGGTCAGTTCCTGCACCCGGACTCGTGGCCTCCTCCTCAGCGCGGCCGCAGTCCCTCTGACGTCTCCTCTGACATCTCCATCCAGCTCAACCAGACTCCGCCCTCACAGGCTCCACCCAAGGGTGGTGGTGGCGGGGGTGGCGGCAGCTCGCAGCCGACGCCCTCCTCCTCAGTGCCGTCGTCCGCGGCAAGTTACCAGCTGCAGCCGGCGTCGTCCTCCTCCACCTCCTCCTACCCTCACCCACTTCACTCGGTCGCCACCTCCACTTTACCCAGGTCGCACGCACACGCCCGCCCTCAGCCACAGCCACACCCACACCCGAGTGGTCCGCCGCCTCAGTCCGTGCCCATGGGAGCGCCACCCGCCGCCGTCCCTCCTCCGCGATATCACGCACACATGAGGATGAGCGCCTCGCCATGCTAGAAGGGAGGGGGCGGGGCTTAAGATTATCACAGCAAACACACACAACTTTACCCTCGTTAATGGGGAGGAGAGAAGAGGGCGGGGAGGCATGTGGGCGGAGTCACTGCAGAAACCAAACTTTACGGGGGAGGAATGGTGGAGGAGAGGAGGTGTTAGGTCGTTAGTAGCAACAAAAGCTTTTTTCTTTCCATTTATCTTCATCATCATCTTCATCAGGGTCATGATTCACAGGCAAATTTGCCCCCAATCTTACAAACAGTAGTTTTACAGTGTACAAAGACACAGACTTACATTGATTAAAGACTTTACACTCATGTACAGTTTGTTTATGTACATTCTGTGCATTATAAAGTACTTAAATATAGTAATAATTATAATTATGAATAAATCATCGATTATTATTTTAAAAAAGATTTTTTTCATTCATGTATTTAGTTTGAAAACATTAGTTCTGTTCAATTATTACTTGGAATTTTGTTTTGAATCATGTGAAGTCAATGTGAACAAAATTATAACATAATTTTAGTTTTCCACGTTTTTCTTTGAATCGCGATCACAAACACTTTAATGTACAAAGTCACAGTAAAGTCTTTATAGATCACATATAGAGATTTATTTATATTCAAACTGTACAGAAATTGTTCTTCTTCTCTTTCTCTTGTACGTTGTTGCAGAACGAAACAAAATCCCGTACATTTTATCATGAGGTGTAAATATTAGCATACGTAAGTTTTAGGTGATTTAGACGTGGGTTTTTTTAAAAAAAGCCTCAGGATGAATGTTTGACTTTTTTATTTTAAGCACATTCTGAGACAAATTCTCTCAAAGATTTGATGAGTTTTTGATGAGCGCGGGAAAATCCAGGAAGAAAAGAATTGTTGTTATTCTACTTTTCTGTAAACCCTGAACATGAATGAGTGAACAGATCTAAACAAAACAACGGCAACAATAAAATTTAATAATGATTGAATTCAAAAAATTATTATTAAGTATTTGAGGCATCATCATCGAAAATGCTGTCGGTGCACTGATAAAAACAAAATGGTTGAATTAAGGAAGAATTATACTACAATTATTGATAAACAAATTAAATTCATTCAAAGTTAACTTAAAGTATATGAAATTTAAAAATGAGTTATGTCTGAACTGTTAAAGCACAAATGAAGTTCAAAGTAAAACAGTTAAATAAACTCAATTTAACAATTAATATATTTCATAAAAACACACAAAGTGAATTCAAAAACAAAAAATAAAAACGTAAATGATCCCAAATGTTTTTAAATATAACCTAATTTTTTAAGGTAACTATTTAACATAAATTAACAATTAAATATTAAGTAAACAAGTAAAATTAACAGTTACATAAACATCACAATCTTTTCTTAAGTTCTGATAAAGTAAAAAGTAAAAGTAGAATTAATAAGTTAAATCAACACAAATTCCAAAATCCTGTTAACATACAAATGATTATGTGAAACTAAAATTATATTTAATAACCAAACCGGTTTAATCAACACAATTTCAAATAACAATACAATTAAATGTAAATTTAATATTTTTCTTTCACACTAAACAGGTTTAATTTTAAAAACATTTTAACTCACAGAGGATTAAGTTAAACTGAAGTTAAATTGGAAATAAGTTTAATAAGTAAAATGGACCAAAACATTTTTAATAATTTAGCAGTTTTGAAACTTATTTTTTTCACACTGAACGGGTTTAATCAACACACTTTCACCAAACTACAGATAATTAAGTTAATTAAAAAAATTAAGTAATAAACAACTAAATTTAAGAAGTTAATGTAACACAATTTCATATAAATGTTTCTACGAAGTTAAATGAAAGATTTTTGCTTCGCATAAAGTTTCAAACTAAAGTTAAATAAGTTTAATCAACACAATCTCATGTAACACAAACATAAATTATAGTAAATCCTGGTCACCCACCAAACATTTTACACACATACAATTTTCTAATTTAACAGAAAAAATATGTGTTAAATAAAATAATTAATTAGGGCCCGAGCCACAAACAAACCCGTGCATTGCTCAAGGGCTCTGTAGTGCCCCACCAAGGTGAAAACAGAGGCAAAATTGAGTTCCACCGAATTTGCCGAAACTTGATGGAAAGATGTTAAAGACCAAGACGGATGAAACACTCGTTCGTAACCATGGCCTCAACTCAACAGGAAGGCGGCCATTTTGAATCCTGGAGTCACGTTTGCAGAGATCTATAATAACGACACGCCGTGGATGGGAGGTGTGTGTGTGTGTGTGTGTGTACATAACAATGATAATAATAATAATAATAGAAGCTCACATGAGAGATGAAGTCACTTTGAATCAATTCACTTCAAAAAAGATCAAAATACTGATGTTTTTTCATATCAACTTTTTTTTATTTCTGATCAGTTTTGACTCTTAAAAAAATAGAAAGTGATGATACGACCGGTGCTTCCTTTTCCTGAACAGACTGATGTGAAACTACAATCACTATCTTCCTGATTTATAGATATATAAATATATATAAGAAATAGACACAGTGTTTTCTGTAATAGACGAATGAATTTACTGCCTGTTTTAATCTGTTATTCATGTAATCAGGATTAATCAGGATTAACGAGGGGAAAAGATTTTAAATAATTTCCTTTTTGTTTTACATCCAGAATTTTTCTCTTTTAAAGACAAACGAGAAAAATAATCCCAAATTATTTTTATTGAATTTGCACAAAAGAAAAAAACACCAATTTGACTGAAGTTTGGTCGAAAACAACGACAAATTGAAACGTTTCTTTGTTTATTAAATGCGTGTTAACCAATTTCGCCCAGCAGAGGGCACCGTTTGTAGCTATTTTCAGATCTGTTTTCCCCTGGTGGTGAAACAGTGTGTAGCAGAGTGACTTTTTATGAATGTCTGACATTTTTTTATTTATTAGATAAGATTTTTATTTATTTATTTGCCAAAGCCGAGCGTTTATTCATTCATGGCGCTCACACTCATGTAGCCGAGAAACAACGACAACAACGACGTCGACGTCACAGCAGTGAAGACGGCGATTTCTATTTCCATCTGCGACGTTTTTTTCTTCAAACTGTGATTTTTTTAGTGTAAATATTCACATAATTCTGTAAAAAAAACAACGCTGGTTTACACAATAGAGAAGATTTTATTTACAGATTATCACATGAGGGAGAAACAGGAGTGAGGTTTTTAATCTGCAGCAGTTTTGTTTCATATCAATAAAGCTTTTTGCCTGCTCACAAACAAACAAACACGTTTCCTGTCGGTTTTTACACATTTATTGAGTTTAAATGAGTGAATTTTACCACTTTTATCAATTAAATCCCCTTTTTACAATGTGATACATTTATATTTTGGGGGAAAAAATGGATTTGTTTGACATTAAAAATAAAGTCTTGTTTTAAGCCTCTAAAGTGAAAGATATAGGTTTCACAAGATGATTTAAGTAACTGTGAGTTTTATGCTTTAAAACCAAACCACAAAATGTTTTAAAACTACAAGCTTTTGAATTGTAGTGTATTAGTTGCATGATACTATATATGATTCTATACTGTTCTATAACATTTCAAACTTTTTTTCATTTTTTGTTGCCCCTTATGCACATGAACCACTTTTAAAACATATATACTTTAATAAAAAGGTCTTTTCACAAATATTCTAATAATATTGTTTGACCCTAAACCTTTAAAACAATTTAAAACACAAAATGGGTCTTTGCAAATGTTATTTAAAGGTAATATTATTATTTATTTTCTCTCCTCTGCTGGTTTGTAATAAAGTGTAATTGTGTTTGTGTTTATGTTCAAAGTCGCCTGAGGTGTGTGTGTGTGTGTGTGTGTGTGCCTCTCACACACACAAGCTCAGAGCAGCTCACCTGTGTGGGTGCATTGTGGGTAATCTGGGGCCTTTGAAGAGCAAAGTCAGCTGTCCGTGATTTTTCTCTCAGGTCCAATTTGAATTTGGACCTGAAAAAAGCTTGTTTTTTTATTTCCTTGTGTGATTTCTAAAAAAAACTCTCACAGCTCTCGTTCTGAAGTTCGCTCGTCAAACTCTTTGTTCATCTGACCTGAGTCTGAGGGAAGAAACACCAGGTTAAGTCTATGATGTCTTTAACAACATGTTCACGTCTTTATCTCACTGTTACACAGACTTTTCCAACAGGAAAGTGAAGCTTGTAAAACACTCACTCTCACACACCAAAGTCCATAGAGAAAATCAGTGATTTTAACATATCAATAGGGAGTTATTGATCCTGCTGTCTCCATCCTAAATTCAAATACAGCCATTAAAATCTTCTATTCAGATTAACTTCAGTGTCACTGAACAATGTCAATCTGAACAAAGGATTTTACAAAATAAGACACAAGTTAGTGATGGAGGCAGCAGTGAATCAACAACTCCTGTGTGTGTGTGTGTGTGTGTGCGTGTGTGTGTGTGTGTGTGTGTGTGTATAGTGTGGTGGTGTGTGTGTGTGTGTGTGTGTGGGTGTGTGTGATTTTCTATGAGGTTTGGTGTGAGAGTGAACTAACTGAACCTCATACAAACAGCTGATCGATCACTTTAACGGTTCACTGATCATCATTACAGATATATTAACACACATGTGGCACGTCTGGATTATTTAAAGGGACAAAACACAGCACCATCCCATCATGTTCAGCTGCTCTGTATTCATGTGTTTATGATGCAGAACACAGCTGATTTGTCCTTGAACTTTCCTCCCCTGTGTGTGTGTGTGTGTGTGTTGCTGCTGGCAAGTCCTGACTGTGTGTTTATTCCACATCGTGCTGCGGGAAACGTTCTCCTGACACACTGTCACCAGAATGAACATCATATATATGTTCATGTAATATATACATGTTCATATGTATATATTCTATGAATGAGATATACTATCATATAATATCAGATTACGACTTTATTCTCATAAAATTGTCGTAATTTTATGAGAATAAAGCCATAATCTGATGAGAATAAAGTCATAATCTGATGAGAATAAAGACGTAATCTGATGAGAATAAAATTGTATTTTTTTGAGAATAAAGTCATAATCTGATGAGAATAAAGTCGTAAACTGATGAGAATAAAGTTGTAATCTTATGAGAATAAAGTCTTAATTTTATGAGTATAAAGTTGTAATCTGATGAGAATAAAGTCATAATTTTATGAGAATAAAGTGGTAAACTGATGAGAATAAAGTCTTAATTTTATGAGAACAAAGTTGTAATCTGATGAGAATAAAGTCATAATCTGATGAGAATAAAGTCGGGATTTTATGAGAATAAAGTCATAATCTGATGAGAAAAAGGTCGTAATCTGATGAGAAAAATTTTTTAATTTTATAAGAATAAAGTCATAATCTGATGAGAATAAAGTCATAATTTTATGAGAATAAAGTTGTAAATTGATGAGATTAAGGTTGTAATCTTATGAGAATAAAGTCTTAATTTTATGAGTATAAATTTTAATCTGATGAGAATAAAGTCATGATTTTATGAGAATAAAGTCATGATTTAATGAGAATAAAGTCATAATCTGATGAGAATAAAGTAGTAATTTTATGAGAATAAAGAGATTAAAATAGCTTTAGTTGCTGTTGTTTAATTTAAAAATGACACATTGAGGATAATTCTGTGACAGAGGAAACACAGAGATGTTACGTGAGCAGACTTCCAACTAGTTTCTGTTCCTCTGGGACTTTTTGTCAAGTAGGAACCTTTCACTGGCACAGACTTGTTCTCTGTGGGAGGAAGTGTCGCACACGTTCAGCTGCCATAAAAAAAAAAAAAAACTCAGTGTGTGAGTTTAATTCATCATGATTTCTGTGTTCAGTGATGATGTCACAGCAGCAGAATCATGATGTCACTGATTCATCTGTTCAATCACAGTGAAACTGGTTTACTCTGAACGTTAGCACAGTCTCCCTCACAGGTTAGCACTTAGCAGTGTTAGCTGCTAGCAACAGTGGCAGACACTGTCACTTCAGAGGTCACATTTAAAAGCTGATGCAACAAAACTTATTCACGGATTAAATAAGTAATAACGATGGTTTTCTCAGCTTTTAAACGTGCTGCATCACACTGTAAAAAATGCTGTGTCACACTTTCAAAACATGCTACATCACACTGTATAAAATGCTGTGTCACAGTTTTAAAACACAATGTGTGGCTTTCTAATGCATCACAGCATGTTTTTATTTTTTTTAACATCTGTTTTGTACGTTTGAAACACGATAAACGTGCGATGAAGACGTCACACCACCAGGGGGAGTAAGACGTTAGAGACACTGACGATAACGAAGCCCTGACTCTCTGTTTGTCCTTATGTATCTCACGCACACTACGTCTGTGTGCGTGTGTGTGTGTGATGTGTGTGTGTGTGTGTGCTTTGTGTGTGTGTGTGGGTAGGTGTGTGGAGTGCGATGTGTGTGTGTGTGTGTGCGTGTGTGTGTGGGTGTGTGTGTGTGTGTGTGTGTGCTCGTGTGTGTGTGTGGGGGTGTGTGTGTGTGTGTGTGTGTGTGTGCTCGTGTGTGTGTGTGTGGGGGTGTGTGTGTGGGGTGTGTGTGTGTGTGTGTGTGTGCTGTGTGTGTGTGTGTGGGGTGTGTGTGTGGGGGGTTGTGTGCGTGTGTGTGTGTCTTTACTGCGTTTTTTCATCTCAGTAAAATCCTCTCTCAGCTGTTACATCCTATATCCAACACACACACACACACACACACACACACACACACACACACACACAGACTTTGGAATCCACTGTTGCCATGGCGATGAAATAGAACACACACACTCTCTCTCTCTCGCTCTCGCTCTCTCTTGCATCGCCTCTATTTTCTCGTCCTTTATCTCTCTGTATTTCCTGTGAAGACAAACCTGTGAGTTTTTCTCCTTTTTCATCACGTTTTTCACACTCGTTTGTTCGTTTGTTTGTTTGTTTGTTTGTTTTCTCACGATGATACAGAAAAACACGTCAGGACGAGTGCCGTCTGTTCTCAAGACTCCTGTCACGTCAGTTAATCAAATCCATCCTCCTCCTTTCTCTTCTGCTCTCTCTCTGCTCTTCACCTCCCTCTCCCCCTCCCTTCACCTCTTTCTTCCCTCTCTCAGCTCTGCCATGACAATTCAATGAGAGGAGAAGACGCCAAGTGAAGGATCCATCTCTCCATCCTCCTGCTGCTGCTGAGAAGAGAAGGAGCGCTCAAGGTAAAAGAGAAGCAGAAAGGAAGAGAGGAGAAGAACGAGGGACAGAAGAGGAGAGGAGAGGAAGGGTAAAGGGCGATAAACAGTGGATGGAGGAAGCTCAGACTGAAGCTCCAGAGTGCTCTTCACCACCAACGAAGAAGAAGAGGAACAACAGAGGGAGGGAGGAGAGGAGATGGAGGCGAAAGGCAGGAACATGCCCTCAGGTAACACACACACACATGAAGACACACACCCACACCCACACACAGACACACACATTCATCTCTGTGTGCGTGTGTGTGTGTGTGTCAGTGTAAAACTAAGTGAATCAATTCTCTGGAATAATGTGACTTTAAAACTTAATAACAACTTAACCAAAGACTCAAGAACACGTAACGTCTTCATCTCACTGTGAGACAGACGTCTGTGAACCACTCACTCTCCCACACCAAAGCCCATAGAGGGACACAGGAGCTGCTGGTCCTCCGCTGCCTCGTGTGGTCACTTTGTGTCACAGACATTAGAACTCAGTGATGGAGGCAGCAGTGGATCAATAACTCCTGTGTGTGTGTGTGTGTGTGTGTGTGTGTGTGATGTTAGAGTCACTGATCTTCTCTGTGGACTTTGGTGGACAAGTCATTTTTACATGTATTACACTCTTAATTTGTAGTATGATTTTTTTGACTTCCTGTTTTATTTTGTAACGTCAGTCTCACTTCCTGGTGTTTCTCGTTTTCTCAGTGGTTTTGTTTGTTCCTCGTGTTTCCTGCTGGTTTTTGGGCCACAGATTGTTGTAAGTGTTTAACTTTAATCTTCTGCAGTTTGTTGTGGATTAAATTGGCTCTTTATTCTCTTTACCCTGGATTTTCTTTCATTTCTGCACTTTAACAAACTGAAGATGTGCAGGTTTGTAGAACACGTTCACAGTGTTTGTAACTTTACTGCTCTGCCCTTTGTTTGGATTCTTCTCTTTAACAAAGACACAACAATCTATTCATCCATGATCAAAACAGTTGCAGATTAATTGAGTGTTGGATTATAAATGGATTAAATCGGAATAATCAACAGTTTATTTTCAACATCTAATAAAATAAATGTAAAAAGAAAAACTCGTGACAGTTTTATGTAAAATCAGTCAAACGTCGTCCATGTTCCGGCAGACTCAGGTCACTCAGGGTCAGAGGACCAGTGATTTCTGGTATTTTGGGATTGGTGTTGCCATGGAAACAGCCCACAGGCCCCGCAGAATTAGCCAAATAATCTGTGAGCCCACGCTGACGCCGACGTCTCCACCGCGGCGTCCGTCCACCGTTTACATTAAACTTGTGTTTGTGACGTCAGCACCTTTTTATTCACTGTGAGCTCAGATGGAAATCCATCTTCCTCTCTCTGCTCCTCCTCCTCTTCCTCTCTTTACTCCTCCTCCTCCTCTCTGCTCCTCCTCCCTCCTCCTCTCCTCCGCCTCTTGCCCTCTGCTCCTCTTCCTCTCCTCCTCCTCTCTCTGCTCCTCTTTCTGCTCCTCTTCCTCTCTCTGCTCCTCAGATGTTTCTGTCGTTCTTCTCTGATTTCGTCTCCTTCATGATCTCTGTGTCTTTATTTGATGATCTTAGTGATTTCTGTTCATCTGTAATTCTGTCACTTCAAACCTCTTCAAACTCTAATTGTTATTATTATTATTATTGTTATCATTATTATAATATAATTATTACTCTTATTATCACTTTGTTCTTCAGAGTCATTTGGGATGCTAGAGGCTCGTTGCTCGGAGGTTAGCTGCTTGTTGCCGAGAGGTTAGCTCTATGTGAAGGATCCTGGATCGAGATAAAGACACATATAAAGACATATTGCTTAATATAAATATTTTACCAAAATGATGTTAAAATATTTATATTAAATAGAACATATTGCTTTTTAAAGTAAATATTCTGTAGGAGAAACTCATGTAACAACACGTGCAGAGAAGTGAACCACAGCTAAATCACGCAGGTTTTCGTTTGGCACAGTTTGGCACAGTTTGGCACCAGCTGTGCCGTTTGAGATTTCTTTGGTACCAAATCAAAAGCCCATTTTATTTCCATGTCACTAAAACAAACTTAAATTAGCATCTTCTGCTTTAACGCTGACATTATTGACATGAATGCATGAGTTCACATCAGTGATTTCACTAAAGGACGAAATGACTTCCTGTCAGACATCAGTTTCCTCCCGCGCCCGGCGATGGTGTGGTGTGAGCGGGGCATCCAGGTGCTGCTGACCACCATGGGGGCGTTTGCTGCCTTCGCCCTGATGACGGTGGCGATCGGCACAGATTACTGGCTGTACGCCCGGGCGTTCATCTGCAACAGCACGGCCAACTCCAGCCAGGACGAGTCCAACAGCAACAAGGACAAGAAAGACCCCGGAGCTCTGACCCACTCAGGACTGTGGAGGATCTGCTGCCTCGAAGGTACTGCACCTGTGTGTGTGTGTGTGCGCGCTCTTCACACTCGCCCCTTCTCTTTTTCCTCCTCACTCTCCTCTTCCTCCTCTTCCTCAGGGCTGAAGCGAGGTGTGTGTTCTCAGATCAATCATTTCCCCGACGACGCCGACTACGACCAAGATGCTGCAGAGTATTTGCTGCGTGAGTCTCGCGCACGCACACGCACGCACACGCACGCACACGCACATACAGGAGCGGTACATCACTGATGATGGGTCACAGGAGACTTTGTTGTGGTCAGTGAAGATTTCTGTGTTAAATAACTAAATAAAAACCATAAGATATTTTTGTTTTGAACATTTTAAGACAGAGACCAGAATGAATTCACTGTTATTAATGTATGAAAGAATATATTTAACATGGTAAATATAAAATGAAGTATGTAAGTGTGCTGTTGCTAAGAGGCTGGCTGCTGTAAGATGCTAAAAGCTAGCATCTACTGGTGTTACAAAGAAGTTAGCTGCTTGAGGCTAAAACTAGCTTGCTATATTGCTATAAGAAAATAACTACTAGTTTCATAGAAGCTTGCTGCTCATTTCTCATCAGAAACATTTATACTTTCATTCATTTTTAATGTGAGATTGAAGAGAAACAATCATTAAAATAATAACATTTACAATTTTTTAACATACATTTATATTCATTTACTGTTAATATAGGTATGTTACTTCATTACCGGTTACTGATTCAACTCAGGAAACTCAGGTTTCCGTTACATTACTGTCACACACACGACAAACACACTCAGGCATGTATAGACGTGTGTACACTGTGGCAACACACACACACACATACACACACACACACACACACACACACATGCACGCAGAGAAAGGACAGAAGGGGATGGTGGGCGGACATCAATGCATGGATGTCAGATTCAAGCAAAGTTTTTCTGGAGGTGTGTGTATGTGCATGTGTGTGTCTTCACACTGTGTGTGTGCAGGTGCATGGGGTTGTGAGTCTGGGGGTGTTCAGCACAGAACAGAAAGCGCTCTCTTTTCTGGTTGCAGACGGATTGAAAGAACAGGCTTCACTAATGGATTATTTTCAGCTCAGGTTTTTTCCACATCACATCTGTGTGAAAGCAGTTTGTGCCTTCAACTCTCTGCCTTATGGGGTAAAAGATCCTCCTTACATACATGTATACATGTTATATAACCGTCTCTATTTCTATATCTGCCACGCTGTGAAACACCGACAGAAACAGAAGTCACGATTTCTTCCCATAACAGAAAAGGGACATGCCTGCTAGACCTGATTAAATATGTAATATCAATCACATAATCCAACAAAGAAGGGGAATTGTTTCTCTTTGAAAGTTAACGTCATTCAATATAACGAAAGAAGATTAGACGTGCATGTATGCGGAACAGGAAGTGATGTCATTTCACACCCAGTCGCGGCGATGTTCTAATGTAATTAGAACTCGGGAACAGACCATGTTTCCTGTAAATTGGGGGTGGATTTTCTTTCCTTCACTGGTATCAAGAGATAAATGGATAAATCTCAAAGATTTGGAGGGTGTCAAATCGAATAGCTAAGCGATTTGCCACCTGACAACCTCATTACTGGAAAACTACAATGCCCATAATGCAACACGTGGGTATTTTCTCATCTTACCTGAATCCATCAATCCATCATCGCTTAGTTGTACAGTTTTGTCTTAAAACTGGCAGAAGACAAACTCGGCCTTCAACAAACCATAAACCGATAAATACTCTTGACTTATTTGTTCGTCGAGAGCCACAAAAGACCCAGTGTTGTGAATGTGATGTGAAAACTGGTATAAATAGTGCTGTAAGTGTTGTAGCGGAGCCAGGCTGTAGTGTCGGCTGTAGCAGGTCCTGGTAACACTCGTTCTCTCAGGAGTGTCACGAGGCTGTTAACTTTGCACCTTCAAAAGTGTTGGGAAGAGAAAACAAGTAACACGAAAGGATTTGTCAGACTTACCAGATAGAGAAAGTTAAGGTGTTTGAAGAGACTTTGGGGCCCCCGGGCAAAAGGGACCAAGAGGCCAAAAAGTCAAGCTACTGAGAAGGTTTTGAATCATGGTGTCACTTGAGGTGCTTCACACCAAAAACAAAGCAGACTTTTTTGTGTGCTGATTGCATACAAATTCTGTGTCAGTCATACCGGACGATGCGATCCTGAATTCTGCAGAGATGCGTTGTGCAGTTGTTCAGTTGCTACCTGGTATGTAACTGTCACACAGTTCAAGCTATTGCTTGCGCTTGCAGTGTTGTTGGTTGGTTCTTGGTTAGCTCCAGCCTTAGCCACAGGTGAGCAGATGTCAGTTGTGTTACCTCATGTTGCGTAAACATAAATCAGTCGGTAGAATCAAAGGTACGAAGTTAGGTACCCATTCCGAGGGTCACTGCTCTTCAAAGGTTATCGTGGCGCCGTTGCTGTGGATTATAATATGTAACCAGCTGTTCTTTGGGGCCTGATCCTGGGTCTCGGTCCCTTAAAGTCTTGGGTACCCTCTGGTCTTGGTACAAATCTGGTTTTTGCTTTATTATTGTGGTCTTGACTAGAACACTAGCTCAGGTGACCCTTTTGCTTAACTCCCAAATTTCAATTTCAGACAATGTCGGGAAACAGTCGCTGAAAGTCTGTCGTACATGTGCCAATGTCGTTTTCTGCAGGTGTGGTGCGAGCCTCCAGCATCTTCCCCATCCTCAGCGCCATACTGCTCCTGCTGGGTGGAGTGTGCGTCGCTTCCAGCAGCTTCTACAAGAGCAAGAGGAACATCATACTGGGTGGAGGGATTCTCTTTGTAGCTGCAGGTAGTCTGCCTCCCCGATGAGTAACTCAAAGAAAACAGTCCCCGTGTCCCTGGCTGCTGAAAAATTTCAAGAAACTGCAGGTTGATTTGTCTCCACAGAGACTCACAAGTCTTGTATATTTCCTCAGGGCTCAGCAACATCATTGGAGTGATCGTTTACATCTCGGCAGCGCTGAGCGACATTTCCCCAAAGAAGGATGAAGATAAGAAGTGGCACTACTCCTACGGCTGGTCCTTCTACTTCGGTGGCCTGTCCTTCATCCTGGCAGAGATGGTAGGTGTCCTCGCCGTCAACATTTACATTGAGAAGAACAAAGAGCTGCGCTGTCGTTCTCGCACTGACCTTTTCAAGAGCACAACGCACGCCATGCTACGGCTGCCCAGCTACCGTTTCAGGCGGCGCTCTCGCTCCAGCTCACGCTCCACTGACCCACCTCGCTCGCCGGAGACCTCGCCCATTGGAACGTCTAAGACCTTCACTCTGCCACCTTCTGCCCCGCCGTTCTCCGTGGCCACACTGCCCAACCCACACCACACGAGCAGCAGCGGGAGTGGAGGAGGTGGGGACATCTCTATGTACACGCTGTCGAGGGACTCAAAGCTGGGCAGTCTCGGCGGAGGCGCTCCGCCTCTCTACGGCACGGTGGACCGTGCCACGCTCTACCAACTCCACAACTACTTCCCGAAAGATTCCAGTGGAAGCGGCAGTGGAGGAGGAGGAGGAGGAGGAGTGGCGATAAGCAGTGGCACCCTCCCATCTCACTCTAAGTCCAACCTGGCAGCAGCGGCAGCAGCTGTGGCACAGAACGCAGCGCCGCTAAATACGACGACCACAGCCGCGCCGACTCAGCCGGTATCTACAGCTACCATGGAGAGAGACCGGGGCAACATGGGAACCCTGGACCGACTGACGGCAAAAAGAGACAGGGATAGCAACTCAGATACGCTCAACAGGAAAACAACGCCAGTTTAAGAGTAAACCTTGGAGGGGGAGTGGTGTGGAATGGGGAGGGAGAAAGAGGAGGAGACTGAAAATGCGAAGGTGACACATCAGCGGTAACGTCTCTGTCCTTGAGCCTAAGGTAAGACTGCCATAATTAATGTCAATCATCATAAACAGTCATAAAACATCCAGAAGTTCATAACATCTGCCTTAAAAAAGGTCATGGCCTTTGCTCTGACAGTTACTGTGAGCGTGCAGTGGAGGTTACAGGGAACTTTTCTTTGTTTAAATGTCTGAAATACAGAATTTTTCTGTTTGACATGTTAGACACGTGTGTTTTCCAGTTAAACCAGTCTCCCTGAGCAGTGCCTTGCTTGGTTTCGGTGATAAAAGTCTTTTGGTCAAATCTTTGGTGCATCTCTCGTCTTAATGTTATTAGACTACAGCGTCACTTGACTCTTCAAAAATGTGGGCACAATTCTGCCAAAATTCTGGCTGCATTCAGCCAAGCCAGGAGCTGCTCAGTGACAAGTTGGCTTTTAATTCAAGGTCAACAGGCGTGGCCTCAAACCCTGCCGACACACACACACACACACACAGTGGGAGAGTCTGACACACTGTGAGCCTGTTTTATTTGTTAAAGCGTGTCAAAGGTAATTACACTGACAGATGGACAGTCAAAGTCAGCCTGGACCGATTCTATCGTATGACTTTCACTGTCACAGTTCGGTTAAACGTCCAACTAAGCTAGTAACCTGATCTGCTAGTTGCTATACAGTAGCTGCTACAGTAGCTGCCACAGCAGCTGCTACAGTATGTTACTCGCTGCTACTGTAGCCACTTAAGTCAAAGAGTCATGCTATTTCATTTCACAACAGTAGATGTTAGCTACTACAGTAACTGCAAGCTAGCTGCTACACCAGCTGCTAAACTTAAAGGGTGAGCCTATTTCAGCTGATAACTGTAGGTGTTAGCTGCTACAGTAGCTGCTACAGTAGCCGCTAAACTCAAAGGGTGATGCTATTACAGCTGATATCTGTAGCCAGTAACCTGATGTGACATTAAACGACCAAGTATTTACTGAATTATACGGAGCACCGGACATGACAATTGTGCCCACGAAATAGCTATAACGTGGGCACAAAATACTACTTTGTGGCCACGAAATAAGTATAACGTGTGTACATTATACTTATTTTGTGGCCACAAAGTAGGTATAATGTGCGCACAAAATACTAATTAATAATATTATCATTCCTGGATACCCGAGTAAGCAAGTCGAGCAGTGTTATGTTGTTATTGCCGTACCTGTGCCGGTAAAGAAACCTGCCTCTCAATATTCTGTTTAAATGCCTCTCTGTAATAATGGTTCTTTGCAATGACAGGCTTTTCAGAATGTCTTTGTAGCTCATTCTCAGCCTAAAATAAAATTCTATCACACTATCTCTGTCCATCGTGTAGTTTTAGCCACTCTACTGCCTCTAACTTTGACCGTAGAGGAGGTGCGCTTGATTTGCTTACCCAACTGTCCAGGAATGATGATATTATTAATTAGTATTTTGTGAGCATTTTATACTTATTTTGTGGCCACAAAATAGTATTTTGTGTGCATGTTATAGCTATTTCATGGGCTCAATTTATACATTTTTCTTACCATGTCATGTCCGGGGCTCCGTAGCATTAACGGTTAGACGCAGACGCAGAAAGTCTGAGGTTTTTTTATTGCCTTAACAGAAAGAATAACAATAGGATTCTGTAAAACTGTCCAAACACATCCAAGTGCCACTTTCTCCACGAGACTTTGAATTGCCTGAAATTGATGTTGCGGGATTTGTGTGACTGTTTATGGTGATGACCAAACACCTGAAGGCTACAGGGCGTCGATCGTGCCGTTGAGTTGACGCTGCAAAGGGCTGGGGGTGGGGTCAGTTTACACTCGGGAGGGGATTGAAAAGGTCAAGGAAGTCACGCTCGTCACGTGAAATAAAAGCACATGGTGGATCATTATTATTATTATTATTATTATGATCAGCACATCACAGATTTAGTTTCATGAGGAAGAAATTACGACATGTGAGATTCCCGGGGAGATGTGAGAGAGTTCACGGGCGGAACGGGAACATTTTGGACTGAAAATTCACACGTTCTGAATCAGCGAACACTGAACTCTGCAGAAGCAACAGATTAAAAAAAAACCTGATGGAGAACTCGGCGAGTTAGACGAGGCGGAGGAAAAGAGCACACTTCTATCTCTGTCTCTCTCTTTTAGCGATAACTATATACTGTTTGACACTAGAATAATAAATGTATTATTGAGTATATTATTAATCCGTTCTCTTCAGCAGAAGCACATAATGTCTGTAAATGGTAATCTTTTGGTTGTCTTCTCATTGCGAGTGATTGATTATCATCATCTCTGCGTTACAGGAGGTTGTAACTCCGTGAGTATTAATAACATGTTGCTGGTGTTTCTATATGATCGTAATGGTTATTGCAGGGTATTTATATTTATGTTAATTCCCTTGTGTATTTTTATTTTTATATTCTTTGTTTTGGGAGTTTCTTTTCTCTGGCTTGTGTTCACTGATGTTGGTGGTGTCACGTGAAAAAGCATGTGCTCAAAAGTGAGAGGGTAAATATGTGTAAATTCATCCCTTCATTTTCATGGTTTACATTGCGTGTAAAGTGTGGATGAAACACTGAACAATACTGAATCCTAGTTTGTTTATTCTATTGTATCTTAGGCAACATTTTACACAACAGTTAGACTTATTGTTGTCACCAGAGTTTAGCATCTGTGTTGTTTAGCTACAGCATGTGCTAAAGTCAAACACTTACGTCACCACTAAACTCAAAGAGTGATGCTATTTTATCTGATAACAGTAGATGTTAGCTGCTCAAAGGCTGCTAGCTGCCACAGCAGCTGCTCGTTGCTTTACAGTAGTTGCTAAATTCAAAAAGTGATGCCTTTGAATTGTAGTACAGTAGCTGCTAGCTCCTACACCAGACGCTAAACTCAAAGGGTGATGCTATGACAGCTGATTGCTATTTTATCTGATAATAGTAAATGTTAGCTGCTAACAGCTGCTACCATAGCTGCTAGTTGCTATAGAGTAGCTGCTGAAGTTAAAAAGTGGTGCCATTGAATCGGAGTATAGTAGCGTCTACTTTATACTACTATCTCCTATAGTAGCAGCTACTGTAGCCACTTGAGTCAAAGAGTGATGCTAATTCAAGACTACTAGAGATGTTAGCTACTACAGTAGCTGCTAGTTGCTACACCAGCTGCTAAACTCAACAGATGAGGCTATTAAAGCTGATAATTGTAGGTGTTAGCTGCCACAGTAGCCAGTTAAGTCAAGAGTGATGGTATTTTATCTGATAACATTAGCTGCTAACAGCTGCTAGCAGCTACCGTAAGCAGTAGCAGGCTATTGCAGCTTAGCAGTAGCAGGCTATTACAGCTGATAGATGTTAGCCACTACAGTACCTGCTAGTTGCTATACAGTAGCTGCTAAAGACTTTGCAGTAGAACAGCCAATAGGGGGCACTCTTTCTCACTGAACTGACCTGTGATTGGTCAAAGTCTCCTGTCACTGTGGTTTGTAGAGGAGCAGAAGTGCAGTTAGCTATGATGTTAACGGTTATTTTGGAATCGTTGATCAATAACAAAAATCTATAGCTGTCCCCAGCTTTAAATTCATCGTCCTCATTTCCATATCATATTTTTCCACCGGCCCTCTTCTGAAGTTGTTTTTCACTCTTTTATTTCCAAACATGACCAACATAGCCTAATATTGAGTGTTTTTTAATGTTCTGACTAGTGTGTAACCGTAGGAGATAGACTTTATATCAATCTATTTATTTTCGTGGTGGTATGTGTAGATATTCTTAACGTTCTATTGTTTCAGAGTTCCGATACCTTTGGGCCGTGAAGGCTCCACACCTGCCTGTGAAACACAGTCAGTGGCCAAAGTCCCGAGATCGTGAGCTGAATGGAAACATTTTTACCTCCTGCAAAGTGTTTGTGTTTGAAGTGTCTGGACGTTCTATTCCCCTCGCACACTTCGTGCCCTGAAGTGAAGCCATTTTTAAAAAGCCCACAGCTGTGTTTCCCCGGAGACTTTGGCCACTGACACACGTCAGACCTGATCCTCACTAAAGGAGAACTGATGACTTTTCCTCTGAGCAGACTGATCAATGAGGAAAATGGGACACAAATGCAATAATCCTCACCGGGAAAAACAAAAAAATAAGCTATATACACACACATATATATAAATATAGATATATTCAATAAAGTTCTATATGAAAATTGACTGTGTCACAAGTTATTGAGGAGTGTAACAAATCTGGAATCAAAGGTTTAAAAGTGATTTTGAAACTATTGGGATGAAAAATTTCATTTTAAAGTTTGTCTTGTCGAGGGTCACTTTATAATTACAGTCCACACTCTTAATATTTTCACATCTTTATCTCACAGTTTTGTGTCAGGAAACTGAAGTTTGTAAACCACTCACTCTCCCACACCAAAGTCTATAGAGAAAATCAGTGATCAGTGATTTTAACATAACAGCACACAGGAGTTGTTGATCCACTGCTGCCTCCATCACTAAGTTCCAATGTCTTATTTTTCAATTTGGCATTTGAAATCCTTTGCTAACATTTTCCTCAGTGACACAAAGTGACCACACGGGGCAGCACTAGATTTCACTGATTTTCTTTATGGGCTTTGGTGTGGGAGAGAATACTTCAGTCTAACAGTGAGATGAAGACATGAATATATTGTATATTATACAGTATAAGAAATACTGATTGGTGATTATTAAACAATGACATTCTGATGGATGGATAAAGGATTGGATGAGATTAGATGGATAGATATTTCACACTGTGATCCAGGCGAGCAGAGACGAGGACAGGCTGTAATTACGACGCTTGGTTCTCTTGATGACACTGAGACGTTTCCTCTGGAGAGCGTCACAGAGGGACCGTCAGCTCGAGGGGAGACAACATGACGGCTTTTTAATCCCGCTGACAATAGATGTGCTGGCAGAGCTCAGACTGTGACCCGTTTGCTTTAGAACAGCGAGGAATGTGATGTGGTGTTTTTCATTATTGCCCTCTCTCTCTCTCTCTCTTTGTCCTGGAGTCTTCCTGATGCTACACAGCTGGTTTTTGTGTGTTTTACAAACAGAACCGTTGTCGCTGCAATTCTTCATCCTCACAATGTTTGTACCTGAAGATGTAGAAAGTTTCAAAATGTCCTGTCCTGATTTTCCCTGGACAGAAAAAATGTAGTGCTGGTATCTGCAGATACTCAAAATGTATGGTATCAGTGTCGTGTTGTATTGATAGATACTCAGTCGCAGTATTAGTACATACTAGAGTTGTTCCGATTCTGATACCGGTATCGGAAATGCCTCCGATACTGCCGAAAATCTGGGCATCGGTATCGGCGAGTACTGGAGTCCATGCACCGATCCGATACCACATAATTTATTAGAGCTCCGTTAGCTCTGACACGGTTCTTCTTCGTCGCTCTTGTTCCAACAGTTGCGCTGTGCTGTTTTAGAGGTGTGAAGAAGAACTGATCACCCGACACCTGTAGACAAGGAGCTAGTGTTAGCTCATCATGTCGGTGGTGTGGCAGTATTTACCAGTTAGCTCCATTAGCGTTGTTAGCGGCCCGTTTATTCAACAAAAAGAGCAGCGCTACAACTAACCAGCGTACCTGTGTCCTGCGTATGTACGCCTCTGTTTTTAAAGTTTAGCGTTACATAACAATCTGGAGTCATGTAAAAACTATGTCTCAAGACTGTGGTATTGTATTGGTATGAGATAAACTAGGTTGTTGTATCATTACTGGTAGATACTCAGTGTTTATCCTTGGTATCTGTAAATACTTGGTATCTATACTGTGTCAGTATCAGTATCTATAGGTGTGTGGTTG
Source organism: Solea senegalensis (assembly GCF_019176455.1). Taxonomy (NCBI): domain Eukaryota; kingdom Metazoa; phylum Chordata; class Actinopteri; order Pleuronectiformes; family Soleidae; genus Solea; species Solea senegalensis. Next base: position 18,473,923 of record NC_058039.1, read on the forward strand.
TGGTGTTGTATTGGAATGAGTGGGTTGGCTACACAAGACTGTTGGTTGGTAGATCTCAGGGTTGTAGTTTTGACACTAGATACTCAATGTTATGGTATTGGCATTGTTGGATATCCAAAGTTGTGGCATAAGTATCCGTAAATGCTTGTGCTTGTGGTATTGATGTTGGTAGGTACTTGAAATTGTGGTTGATATCGTATCAGTATATGTAAATGTATGGTTGTGTTGTTGTATTGGAATGAGTGGGTAGGGTACACAAGACTGTGGTGTTGGTATTAGTCAGTACTTGGAACTGGTTGATACTCACTGTTATAGTATCCACAATGGTAGATACTCACTGTTCATCCTTGGTATCTGGAAATACTCGTGCTTGTGGTATTGGTATGTGTGAGATAGTCAAAGTTATGGTGTCATATTGGCATTGGTAGATCCTCATTGATATTGGTAGACATTGGTAGGTCGTGGTCTTGGTATTGTAAGATAAAAACCTGTGATACTGGTAGATACTCAAGATGTTGTTATATATACTGTGTCATATTGGAACTGGTAGATACTCCTGGGTATTGGTAGGTTGTAGTGTCACACAACTATCAGTAAATACTCAGTGTTCTGTTAACGTAACTCTATGTCTCTCTGTCTATATGTCTCTCTCTTTGTCTGTCTCTCTCTATGTCTCTCTGTCTGTCTGTCTCTCTCTATGTCTCTGTCTCTCTCTGTCTGTATGTCTCTCTGTCTGTCTTTCTCTCTCTCTATGTCTCTGTCTGTCTGTCTGTCTTCCTGCCTCTCTATCTCTCTCTCTGTCTGTCTCTCTCTCTCGCAGTCCTGCAGCTGCTGATAGCAGCTGACAGACGGACGGACGTGGTGACGGACAGTCTGTGCGCCGCGGCACACACGCACACACACACACACACACACACACACAGATCCTCGAGTGAAAACTTTGAAATACATACATTCTACTACACACACACAGATTTACACACATGTACAGTACATATTAATACATGTATAGATACTGCAGTAAAGCATATTTTACAGAAATACTGTACAATGAAACACATTAAAGAGAAAACATGAAGATTTAAAGGCAGTAAAATCAATAAAAATAGTGAACACACAAATAAAAAGCAATATTATTTAAAAAACGACAAATTTTTCACTCCTAAATTCACTTTAAAGTGATCCTGTGGCAAATTATGTTGATTATTTACCCAGATATTACGTCAATTTGGCAAAGGAAATCACAAGAATTTGCAAAATACAAACTATTTGCTTTAAAATTACGTTTAAGGTGAAATCAACACAGATGTTGACATAAAATATAATTAAATCAAGTGAAATAATGTAATAATTTGTGTTAAAAATAGAATAAACATGTTTATATGAAGTTTTAGAAATCTTTATGATCTTGTCTAGACCTGCAGGAGATCTTTATTTAATCTGACACTGTCGTCATGTACGGCTGTTTGTGTGTGTGGGAACTTGTGATCTGGATTTTGGCCAAATAGGGCTCAGATATGTAGAAGCTTAATATCAGTTTTCGTCGAGCACACACACTCTTCGTACGTGGAGTTCTGCTCTGCGTTTACGGGCGGATTAGATGACGTTGAGAGTGAATAACTTTTGTGGGCGTCGCTCAGCTCTGATTCACACACATGCTCAGTATTTCACAGAGTTTTAAAACTTACACAAGGAGAACTTTAACGTCTTTAATGTTACTTATTTTTTTTCTCCTGAAAAGTGAAACAGTGATTTAGTTCTGTGAGAGGTTAAAGTGTGTGTGTGTGTGTGTGTGTGCGTGTGCGTGTGCATGCGTTTGTGACGTGTCAAGGTCACGTCAGGTCAAATGTTCCAGATTGTCTGTGTGTGAGTCTGTGTGTGAGTGGAGGAAGCAACATGAGAGCGTTTACAGCGCGGCACACAGATCGTCTGTCCACTCCTTCACCATCTGTGCTATAAAAAATATCATTTCATGTTTATTTCTTCTCCACACGGCAGCCATTTTGATGCATTTCAACAGGTGGATATTTCCGATTTACTGCATTACTGCCACCCATTGTTTGAGTGTGGAATTGTGCTCATTTGTCATTTTCTGACTCGTCGAAATGACACTTCAGGAGCCCCGCCCCCAAAGTAAGGTCAACATCATGAGGTCACATCATGTACACAAAGAGAACGACATATGTCGAGTAAAGTTTAAGAGGTGATGCGTTCCGTTAGCACCCAGCATCCATTGCTCTCTGGGCGCTGCTCAGTGTTTAATTCTCGGAAATCCTAAATCTGCGAAGGTTCAAAGTAAATGCAGAACGGAGTATTTGATTAATAAAGTACAAAAAAAAATTCAGAGATGGCTGCCACTGTACAAACACTGCTACATTTACCGTTAATGTCACCTCTGTCTTGTTTTGGGGTTGAACCCAGTTAAACACAGGAAATTACACAAAATACCCACTAAATACTAATAATAATAGTTGGCAAATACCTAGTAAATATTCAACCAAGGAAATACCCAACAAATTCCCAGTAAAGTCCAAGCAGATACCAAGTAAGATCCCACCAAATTTCCAGCAAATATGTTCAAAAAAGCCACGTTGTGACTTCCAACATCTGAATTCTGATGTGAATGGAACACAGCAGGAAACTGGAAGAAACATCGTCAGAGTTTTTAAAATGGATGACGTTTACTGATGAACCTCAGGGACGTTTTGGCAGTTTGCTTGGTTTCCTAATTATCACATACATACACACAGAGTGACAGGAGCAGGAGACTAAAGAGTTTCCTAACACACCAGCAGGAGGCGGAAGATGATGATGATGATGATGGAGGAGGAGCTGACTCAGGAGAACAGGAACACAGCAGATTAAGATCTTTAATGGCTTCTCATGTTGGTTTGAGGTTTGATGGTTTGATTCCCTGGGGTGAAGGGAAGTGGACTGAGTGACAGCAGGAATGTCCGACATCAGCTGTTTCACTTTACAGCAGATACTGTGTCGCTGTGTGTGTGTGTGTGTGATCGTTGCTGTGAGATTCATGTAAACATTTGCACACGTTCACCTGAACATGTGGATTTGAGAGCCTCGTGTGTGGTGGTCTCAGCGTCGTCTTATTGGCCACGCTCTAAATTTAGCCCGAGAGGTCGAAGCCAAACGAGCGCGGGAGAGAGAGGGAGGTGGACTGAGATGTGCTGTGAGCGGGAGAATAAGACCTGAACCTGCAGGAAAAGTCGTGAGGAGATCACACTCCTGCAAATATCCTGCAATTACCCAGTAAATACTAACTGTAAATGACTGGCAAAAATGAAGCAAATAACCGGTTAAAACCCAGGAAATACCCCCTAATTACCCAGTATATACGCAGAAAATTTCCAGCAAATACCCATTAAATAATTGGCAAATACCCAGTAAATACTCAGCCTAAAAAATACCATATAATACAGTATAGTCCCATTAAATACCCAGTATAGTCCCAGCAAATACCCAGTATAGTCCCATAAAATACCCAGTATAGTCCCAGGAAATACCCAGTATAATCCCATCAAATACCCAGTATAGTGCCATAAAGTACCCAGTGTAGTCCCATAAAATACCCAGTATAGTCCCAGCAAATACCCAATATAGTCCCATCAAATACCCAGTATAGTCCAGCAAATACCCAGTATAGTCCCAGCAAATACCCAGTATAGTCCCATCAAATACAAGTATAGTCCGAGCAAATACCCAGTATAGTCCCATCAAATACCCATTATAGTCCAAGCAAATACCCAGTATAGTCCCATCCAATACCCAGTATAGTCCCATCAAATACAAGTATATCCCAGCAAATACCCAGTATAGTCCCATCAAATACCCATTATAGCAAATACCCAGTATAGTCCCATCCAAGTATACAGCAAATAGTATAGTACCAAATAGCAAATACCCAGTATAGTTATAGTCCCAGCAAATCATAATAATACCCATTATAGTCCCAGCAAATACCCAGTATTGTCCCATCAATACCCAGTAGCCCATACCCTTTATAGTAATAATCACCCAGTATAGTCCCAGCAAATACCCAGTATAGTCCCATCAACCCAGATAGTCCCATCAACACCCAGTATAGTCCAGCAAATACCCAGTATAGTCCCAGCCAGCAAATACCCAGTATTGTCCCAGCAAATACCCAGTATTGTCCCAGCAAATACCCAGTATAGTCCCATCACATACCAAGTATAGTCCCAGCAAATACCCGTTAAATACTTGCACAATGACATCAATATCTCACATTCTTATTTTTCCATTTCACTGTAGGTTAATATATCATGTGTTAATGTTTAAAATACCAAGTACAGTAAATATTAAAACTGCATAAATTATAAACGTATAGTCCCATCAAATACCCAGTATAGGCCCATCAAATAATAATAATACCCTTTATAGTCCCAGCAAATACCCAGTATAGCAAATACCCTGTATAGTCCCAGCAAATACCCTGTATAGTCCCATCAAATACCAAGTATAGTCCCATCAGATACCCAATATAGTCCAATCAAATACCCAGTATAGTCCCATCAAATACCTAGTATAGTCCCATCAAATACCCAGTATAGTCCCAGCAAAACCCAGTAATGCAGTATAGTCCCATCAAATACCTAGTATAGTCCCATCAAGTACCCAGTATAGTCCCATAAAATACCCAGTATAGCCGCAGCAAATACCCAGTATAGTCCCATCAAATACCCAGTATAGTCCCAGCAGTCAAAATACCCATTAATGTCCCAAAATACCCAGTATAGTCCCATCAAATACCAGTATAGTCCCATCAAATACCCAGTATAGTCCTATCAAATACCGAGTATAGTCCCATCAAATACCAAATATAGGCCAATCAAATACCCAGTATAGTCCCATCAAATAGCTAGTATAGTTCCATCAAATACCCAGTATAGTTCCATCAAATACCCAGTATAGTCCCAGCAAATAGCTAGTATAGTTCCATTAAATACCCAGTATAGTTCCATCAAATACCCAGTATAGTCCCAGCAAATACCCAGTATAGTCCCAGCAAATGCAGTATAGTCCCAGTATAGTCCCAAATACCCAGTATAGTCCTATCAAATACCTAGTATAGTCCATAGTATAGTCCAAATAATATAGTCCCATCAAATACACAGTATAGTCCCATTAAATAGTATAGTCCGCAAATACCCAGGATAGTCCCAGCAAATACCAGTATAGTCCCATCAAATACCCAGTATAGTCCCATAAAATACCTAGTATAGTCCAATCAAATACCCAGTATAGTCCCAAATACCCAGTATAGTCCCATCAAATACCTAGTATAGTCCCATCAAGTACCCAGTATAGTCCCATAAAATACCCAGTATAGTCCCATCAAATACCCAGTATAGTCCCATAAAATACCCAGTATAGTCCCATAAAATCAGTATAGTCCATATATAGTCCCATCAAACCCAGTATAGTCCCATCAAATACCCAGTATAGTCCCAAATAGCCAATATAGTTCCATCAAATACCCAGTATAGTCCCATCAAATACCCAGTATAGTCCATCCCCAGGAAATACCCATTAATGTCCCAGCAAATACCCAGTATAGTCCTATCAAATACCTAGTATAGTCCCATAAAATACCCAGTATAGTCGCAGCAAATACCCAATATAGTCCCATCAAATACCCAGTATAGTCCCATTAAATACCCAGTATAGTCCCGCAAATACCCAGTATAGTCCCATAAAATACCCAGTATAGTCCCAGCAAATACCCGTTAAATACTTGCACATTGACATCAATATCTCACATTCTTATTTTTCCATTTCACTGTAGGTTAATATATCATGTGTTAATGTATTAAATACCAAGTCCAGTAAATCTTAAAACTACATAAATTATAAACTCAATTTAGTGTCAGAATATTAGTTATTATTATATATTATATTAGTTTCAGCCATAAAAAACAATCATATTTTAAGTGAGTCATGAATAACCCTGACCAATCATGACTCAGCACTATTTATGAGGACGTCTCAAAGAACCAGAGAGAATCTGACGACATGAAATATTCATGTCATGTTTAATAATAAAATCAAGTCATTTCAACTCAAATCCATTCAGTGCAGGAAAAGTTTCCTCTTCATTAGAAACATGATGAGCGACACAGGACGTTACCAAAATAAAAGCAGCAAAACACGACTGAGTGAAATCAACAAGACGATAAAACCATCTTTAACGTAGATTTAACGTCTTCATAGAAACAAGAAGAAAACATGAGAGTTTAAAAAAGCCTGGCTGAAGGTCACATGACTGACAATAATCTGGTTTCCATGGAAACCAATAATCCCACGACTGATGTTATTCTGAATATTTTCAAATTAAGATCTTTACAAGAGTCACAGAATAACCCATAATATTCATGTTGACATGTTATGGAAGATAATCTGATTATGACTCATCTCTTCATTACATCCACTGTTGTGAAAAAGCTAACAGTAATACGCTATAATCTGATGAAGACATAAATCAAATGAGGAGATTAAAATCAGATTACTTCAAAACATGTTTACATTTACATGGCAGAAACCATCAGATTATTGTCCTAATTGGATTAATACTTTTGTTTAAATTGACATGAATAATCAGATTATTGGCTTTATTCTGAAAAATACATTATTCAGATTATCATGTTTGTATGAGTTGTTAATAGAATATTCAGATTATATTCAAATAACACAGGGTGTAATCTGATTATGTTGACGCCACATCCACTGTGAGGATGCTTCATGCTGAGTGTCAGATTACTCCACATCTTAATCTGATTGGTTGTTTTAAGTACAATTTTGATCTCATAATCAGACTATTGTCTTAATCAGATTACTGAAAACTGCTGTTTATTAAAATTTTGAAAATGATATTTTAATGTGATGAAAGACGATAAACTGCAGAAATAAAGCAGATAAATTAGCAAATAAGCAAAAGAAAATAAAGTAACAAAAGGTTGATTCAAGTCACTTGTTTTAGCTTCTACAGTTTTATTAATCAGATTTAATCTAAGAATGCCGTGATTTTAGTGAACAAACAGTAAACAGTAAATTGCCAATGATTGTAAGACGACGCTGTTTCACAAACACGTCACAGGACGAAGATCGTTTTACTCAGACGTCTTTGGGAAACAGAAGAAAAGTGCAATACCACCTCCTGACCACTAGCTGCCGCTGTCCTTGTGAGGGAGACACTTCTGCCAGGGGCTGTAAGGCAGCGCCAGCAGCACGAAGAGGATCCCGCCCACGATGAGGACGGCGCCCGCGCAGCCGATGCACGACACCGACCACGAGAGCTCGTGGTGCAGAGGAACCGTGTGGTCGCTGGACAGCAGCGCCAGGACCGACTGATGGAAGACCACCAGAGACAGGAGCACCAGGACGCCTGTGAGGTCACACAGAGGTCACACAGAGGTCACACAGAGGTCACAAAGAGGTCACACGGGTACTGACCTGACAGGATGAAGCAGAACGACGCTGGTTTGAGGAAGAAGAGGATTTCTTTGCTGAGAGCCATCGTGATGCAAATGGCTCCCATCACCATGAGGAAGAGGCTGAACAGAGCCAACATGGCCGCCGCTATGTTCAGATCTGCACAGGTGAGGAGGACACGGTTATTTTTGTGCATGATATAACTTTTCTGACCGTTTTTCTGTAAAAACTCATTCTTTATAAAGATTAGTAAATTAATCAAAACTTTATTTTGAAATTGGATGCATGAAATAAATCTACCAGTGTACGGGAAAGTTCAGGAAATAACCTTCTTTATAAAAGTTTGTGTTGTGTGTAATTTCAAAGCACTCTACACTCACTCACCCACACCAAAGTCCACAGAGAAAATCAGTGGGAGTTGCTGATCCACTGCTGCCTCCATCACTAAGTTCTAAAGTCTTATTTTAGTGAATTTTATTTTTAAAATCCTTCATTCAGATTGACCTCAGGGACACAAAGTGACCAGCAGCTCCTGTGTCCCCGTCAGCTAAAAGTCTGTCTCAAACTGACGTAGATTTGATTCAGTTTGTCTTTTGTTAAGTGGCTAAAACTTGTGTTTACACTTCACCTGCAAAACCTGCACTAACCCTTTAAGACGCCAGAATGAAGGTGCGTTCAGTGAAATACATTTGAGCGGCAGATGCCAGTGATTCGATGATCTTTAATCTTAGCTGAAAATGTCCTATAATCTCAGTCCTCACTAATGATTTCATGTCCACGCGTCCGTGTTTATATTAAATGTGGACACAGCGTCGATGACACTGTCGTCTTTTCCTGGTTCACTTCTGTGTGATCTCGATGATACATTATGTCTCTGCCAGTGAAAATGAGAGGTTTGACGGCACTTGAAACGCAGCGTGGGAGGATTAGATTTGAAACACTCAGCCGAGCAGACAATGGGGAGGCAAGGATGAGACGTGGGACAAAGACAGACGGACAGACGGAGGGGCAGAGAGGGTTTGAAGAAAAGGAGGCGGGGACGACGAGGTGAATGACTCACTCTTCTGCGTCGTCTTCTGGAACATCACAGCGTTTTCCCCTGTGGTGAAAAACTTGAAGTAGGTGCAGTTAGATTCTGTGAGAAGACGAGGAAGAAGAAGAAGAAGAAGACGAGGAAGAAGAAGAAGAAGAAGACGAGGAAGAAGAGAGACACAAACATCATCAGGTCACCTGGTTTTAGCTGGAGATTATCATCTCATTATCATCTCCAACAGTGAGTTTATAAATGTTCTCATGGGCTAATAAACAGTCACTTGTTTTAGCTTCTACAGCTTTTGCTTTTATTTAAGAATACTAAGAATCTAAGAATGCTGTGATTTTATTGAACAAACAGTAAACAGCCTCCATTTGTGTCTACTTCTAAACCACTCACTCTCCCACACCAAAGCCCAGAGAGAAAATCAGTGATTTTAGCTCACAGGGACACAGGATTTGTTGATCCACTGCTGCCTCCATCACAAAGTTCTAATGTCTTATTTTGTCACTTTGGCATTTGAAATCCTTTGTTCAGATTAACATCAGTGACACAAAGTGACCACACGAGGCAGCAGAAGACCAGCAGCTCCTGTGTCCCTGTGAGCTAAAATCACTGATTTTCTCTATGGGCTTTGGTGTGAGAGAGTGAGTGGTTTGCACACTTCAGTTTCCTGTTGGAAAAGTCTGTCTCACAGTGAGATAAAGACGTGAACGCGTTCTTAAGACATCCCCGGGTTCTCTCTGCTCTCTTATAATTGTTGAAATTCCAGGAGCCTCAGAACTCGTCTCAATTATTCTCTGTAATCACGTGTGAACGTCAACGACGAGCTGAAGGTGACAATCCGACGCTTTCCAGTGAAATGAATTCATTAATATTCCACCGTCTTCTTGCTCGTGTGTTACAGTGATTAAAGTTTGATCGTCACAGAGAACGTGACGCCTCACTCTGAGCATCAGAACATCAGTCTTGATAAAGTGCGATCAAAGCCTCTGTGCTGACGTACAACTCTAAACAATCTGTTTTTACATGTAGGTTTTCAGTCATTAGAAGATGAATATAAATAAATAAACTTGGTAAAGACATTGAAAAAGAGATAGTACAATGTTAAATCTCAGATGACAAGGCAGGTCACAAGTTAGCAGCAAGTTAGCAGTGTAATTGGCTATGTCCTCAGTGAAGTTATAAGCTCCAACTCAAGCTAGTAAATCCTCAGCTACTTCACATGTGATGCGAGTTATCAACACAGCTACACCATCAGCTAGCAACTTTATCAGGTACGTTATCAGCTCCAACTCAAGCTGGCAAGTCATCAGCTACAATGCTTATCAACTGTGACCCAAGTTAGCAACACATTAGCTACGTCATCAGCTTGGAGGCAAGTTACCAACTCTATCATCTACATCATCAGTTCCAGCTCACGGTAGCTGTGAAGCAAGTTAGCAATGCACATTAGCTACAGCTTGGACACAAGTTAGCAACTTTATTAGCTACGTCATCAGCTAAGTTATGAGATCAAACTCAAGCTAGCAAGTCATCAGCTACAATGCTTATCAACTGTGACCCAAGTTAGCAACACATTAGCTACGTCATCAGCTTGGAGGCAAGTTACCAACTTTATCATCTACATCATCAGTTCCAGCTCAAGTTAGCTGTGAAGCAAGTTAGCAATGCACATTAGCTACAGCTTGGACACAAGTTAGCAACTTTATTAGCTATGTCATCAGCTAAGTTATGAGATCCAACTCAAGCTAACAAGTCATCAACCACAACACAAGTTAGCAAGTCACCAGCTACAATACATGTTAGCTGTGATGCAAGTGAGCAACGCACATTAGTTATGTCATCAGCTTGGACGAAAGTTATCAACTTCATTAGCTATGTCATCAGCTACAACACAAGATAGCTGTTGCCCAAGTTAGCAATGCACATCAGCTACGTCATCAGCTCCAACTCAAGGTAGGGAGTCATCAGCTACAGCGCAAGTTACCTGCAGCGCAAGTTAGCGACGCACATTAGCTACATCATCAGCTCCAATTCTAGATAGCAATACATCAGCTACATCTTCAGAAGTGATGCAAGTTAGCAACTTTATTAGCTTCATTATCAGTTAGCAATGATGATTTTCACAGTGATTTAGTGTAAAATGATGCAGGAACTGCTGTCTAAAAAAGTCATTTTACAGAGAGTTATTTTACAGTGTAGTCAAGACAGTGAGGATTCACTGGGTGAATATTTCACACGTTGGTCGATGTCGTTGCTTTTGTTCCCTCATTAAAAAGTGCCTTCAGTTACAGTCTGTGTTCACAACGTCCCACGATGAAACAACGACAACAACCTAATTAACCCACTAAACCAGTAACCCTGTAAATGTAGACTGTGTCAGGAGTCTGTGTCTGTGTGTCTGTTCTGCTGTTTATGAGTCATTCTTCAAAAGTGGGAGTTGATACAGGTGAGTCATGAAAAAGAGAAGAGACGCTGCTTTTTATCTCTGATCTTTGTTCACATTTGACCAAATGAAGCCTAAAGTAAAACGTCCACAACACACAGAATTTACTTCATCTGTGAGCAGCACACAAAAACCTGGATAATGATGTCGTAGCAGCTGCAGATCTGGATTACAGTGGTTTTTGATCACTCGGTCAAACCAGAGGAAGCTCAGGATTCCCCAAAAACCCAATGATGCATTTTTTTACTTGACCCAAAAGGTCTGTGATAATGACTCAGGCCATGACTCATGCGGGCAGTCGTCAAACAAGCAGACAAGCATCATCTGTCAGAGAGTCAGCGCTCACTCATAACTCATTCATAAGTTATGAGGCTCATTCATAACTCCATCCTTCAAACCTGAGCCGACAGACGTGCAGTCAATCATCCGCTCACACAAACACAGTCATCACATCCATACACGTCACAAACCCGGTGATGAATCCACACCATTGCGTTTGAAAATGCTCTGGATACGTTCGTCATCCTCGCTAAAAACACCAAAACTGGTTCCGTTTTTTTGTTTGATGCTTTTATTTGTAAACCCCTGTTGTTGTCATAAGTTGGAATTTCTGATTTCCTAATCGTAACTTTTAACTGGAACGCCCCCTTCAGGTCAGATTTCCAATTCTGAAAGTCAGCGCAACGACAACAACATAGGATTACAGTATGGCTGTCATTTGCGTCAACAGTAAAAGTTATGCTATTCTAACTGTAAATGTCACATCTGTCATATTTGTTTCACAGTAAATCCGTCGTACACGCAGTATTTTAGATTGACAAACAAGCAGTTATGGTTATGGTTATATTGCCCCCTGTTGGCTTGGCATGCTGTTACAGTGGGGTTTAGCGTTTCTATGTGGACAAAGAAGAAGAAGAAGAAGAAGAACTTGGATTGTTGTTGTTTTTTCTACTTGTGGATGCATGTGTGGGTCTGAATCACCTCCGGGCAGCTCCGCAGGTCCACAGCTCAGTCTCTCTGGGTCGATATCAGTCACCCACAAGGTCTTGGTGCAGCCTTTCCACAGACCATAATGAGCCGTCAGACAGGTCTGAAACACAGGGATTCAAAAGTAAAAGAAGTTAGCTTTGATACAATATTTTCACACAGTAAAGTACTTTTAAGATGCATTTTTTTCTGGACTGCCTACATGCATGTATATAATATAATATTATTAATATAATATATGTCATAGAAAGAAAAATACATCCATAAAGATATAGAAAATAAATTGTTAAAGTTGATTTTCAATGACCGTCATGTGCTACAAAAACTAGATTGTATAATATCCAACAATAATTTACAATAATCTCATTTTAAAACACTATAAGGTTTAAGGAATTTGTTTAAAATATTTGTTGGTACTTATATATAAGGTTAAACTGTTAAATACAAATTGAAGGTATTTCTTTTCTTTCTCTTTAAAATCAAGTGATGATGTCACTTCCCATTTGTTTGCTTCTTCCTGTTTGGCAAACATTTGAATGAAGCGTCGTAGCAGAAAACGCAGTAAGTCGATTTAAAGTCACTCATGTTTCAGACGATCTGCTGCGAATCATCTGACTTAAAACTTTGTTTTGAAAAGTGACTTAAAAACAGCTGCTTTGTAATTGTAAGTCAAACGTGAAGCTATCGTCAGCGCTAACTACACAGTTTATTTGTATTTATGACCGTTGTACAATGAAATGTTGATTTAAGAACATGTTTGTGTTCATCCGCATTGACCGGACTTGAGAGTTTCAGACAAACTTGAAGACATTTATGAGCTGAATGTGAATCTAAAGTTGTACCACATGCTCACTAACAAGCTAGTAACATGGCTAATAGAGCACACACACACACACACACCATCAGGGAAGGACTTAGCCACATTAGCTGCTACTTTGCCTAAAGAGCAGAGTTTGTGTGCGACAGTGAAAGTCACACGTGATGTTTCACCTGGTTGTTGTAAAAACTCTTGGACGGTGCCAGCTCCACCCAGAACTCCGTGCCCACACCGAGCACCGTGAGGACCACGCCCACGATGGCCACGAAGAACGCCAACTTGATCTGGTGACAGAACATGTTGCAGGATTTGAATGTTCAAATGTGGTCAGTGAGTGTTGTTTTTGGAGGTTCCTGTGGTTTTAGGATTGTTTCTGAAGGTTGTAGATGTCATTTTAGGAGGCTCCGCCCACTGGTCACTGAGGAGCTTCTACTACATTTACTGTTGTTCTTGAAGGTTTCAAGCTCAACAGAAAGGTTCTAATGGGCATTTTATAAGGTTTAGGAGAAGGTTGAAGTGGGCGGGGGTTCGCTGTAAACCATCTTCGCCCAGAGCCCTTCCAAGCCGATCTAGAGTCGGTCGCGGCGCACCACCGGCGGAGGAAATTTCATGTCAAACTTATGTGTGACACTGTTGTATGATGAAGTCGGCATCAATTCATGGAAAAACTGTTGAAAAGTTGAAATATGGAGATTATACTTCTTAAAAAAAAACTGACTAAAACTTTTTTGAGTTTTCGTCGACTAAAATTGGACTAAAACTATCACACATAGAAATGACTGAAATGTGACTAAAACTAATAAGCGTTTTAGTCCAAAAGACTAAAACTAAGACTAAATCTAGAATGGCTTCCAAAAACAACAGTGCACAGTTCACCATCCAGAGAAACATCCAGACCAGTCCAGACCAGGAGCTGAATACCAGAACATGGAAGAGAGGTGATGTTTGTCCATGAAAATAAACCACTTTACCACGACAGCACAGTTTCTCTTACTGCACATTTGATTGGTCTTTGTATATTTGACTACTTATTAAACTATTCCATTTAATCAACACATTTAATTAAGATTTTCTGCAAAATGCAATAGATTACAACATTTATCTTATTTGCTCTGTTTACATAGCAATGCTGACACCTATTGGTGATTTACTGGTACTACTGCCTTAACAATGACACTCACAATGGATAAGATAAGGATCATTTAATAGAGCCTTGTAGTAACGTATAAATACGGTAATAAAAATCAAAAAATAGTCTGATTAATATATGACACATTACTTATTTTGGCATAAAAAGAACCAACTCGTAACCAAAGACTACGCTATGTAAAATATGAATTGACTTTTATTAGTAACTTTGGTAAGTTTCAGATTTCAATTCATAAATAACATCGATGGAGGGGGGCCCAAAAAATACAGTCTGCCTAGTATAGTCCATTTATTTCATCCGGCTCTGCTTGTTTGCGAAGGCTTAGAGTAACATTAGGAGGTTGCCGTGGTCACTGAGGAGCTGCTACTATACATATTGTTGGCGTAGATTTTTCAAAGGCTTAAAGGTTCTTGAGTGTATTTAGATAAGGAGGGTTCTGTGGTTGTTTTTGAAGGTTAAGGGGTCAACATCAAGGTTCTGGGCGTCATTTTAGAAGGTTTAAAGGGTTATGATGAGGCTGTAAATGTGACTAAGGAAGTTCTGTTGTTCTAGATGACCTTTTAGAAGGTTAAGGGGAATGTTAGTTTATTACAGTTTTTGAGGTGCAACAGCTGCTCTAAGAGTTATTCATGGGTGTTTCGGGGGTTTGGCTCGTTAGCTTTCTCTTTAGCTTTGTGACGGTTATGTTAAATTTTTGCCATAGTGGAAAACTGAAGACATGGACACAGCCACAAACGGGTCACCTTTCCCTCCTGCGCCTCACTCATGTGTCCCATGGACGTGGTCCTGCGACGTTTGTTCCCTCCGAACGTGGTGCGTCCGGTCATCAGACTGGTCAAACCTCCCTGACTCGCTCCTGCTGGTACCGGCACCGTCCCTCCTGCCGCCGGCACCACCGTACGGCCTTCCTCATCGGTCACGAAAAAGGTCGACCACATTCTCTCAGAGCGGAAAACGACTAAGACGGCTGCGTCTGACTTTAGCAAAGGAGTGTAAGTTGTGAAACTCCAACAATCCAAAAATGAGAGGTAAACGTTTCCGTGTTCTCAGTTTGTGCCCAAAAAACAAAACCTGTCAGAGCAGAGTTTATCAGGGAAAGACGAGAATGAGTCGTCTCTTCAGGAAAAGAGTGATTAAAAAACAGTGGATTTGATGAAAACCTGACAAATGAGTCATGATGAAAGAGTTAGAGGGACGAGGTAGAGGAGGAGGAGGAGGAGGAGGAGGAATCCTTCCTGCACAAGAGAGCGGGAAGAAGAAAGAGGAAGAAAATGAGTTCATGTTTGTGACACTGTAAAAAAGAAAATAGTTGAATAAAGTTAATTGATTATTTATTGTTAAGGTCACACAGGTGAATTACGTTTACAGCAAAATTCAGTCAAATTAAGTCGTTAAAACTTCATTTATTATAATGTTTTACAGTGTATTGAGACTTAAAAATAGGAATTCATTGAGAAAATAAAAACAATTTTGGGTTTTACAGTGTACTGAGACTTAGAGGTGGAACAAAATCTGATCTCATTAATTCAGAAAAACTGCACTAAAATACGCTTCCATACTAAATAATTTCAAAATCAAAGTAGCATTTCCTCTGTAACTGTAAAATAAAGCAGGGTAAGACTTTTATTTTGATAGTCTGTTGTTGACTCTGTATATAAGTCAACAGTTATTCGCTATCATGACAACGAATAATAATTAACAAACTGCCGGTAGAGAGTCAACATGTGACTATCAAAATAAAAGTCTTACCTTGCTTTTCTTTTACACATTGCAGTTACAAAGTAAATACTATTAATTTGAAAGGATTTGGTACAGAAGCATATTTTAGTTGTTTTTTGAATTAAGTATTTCATTTTTGTCTTTTTGAACTCCTTAAATCTCACTACACTGTAAAACTATAACTACATTTTTTTAAGTTTGCAGAACAATAGGGTGTTTTTGTTTCCCAGAATGCATCACCAGAGACATTCCTCACTCACTTACACTCATGTTCATTCTCATAGTGAAGCAACATGAAGAAAAAACCTTTAGCATAGCAGAGCCACAGTCGCTAAGCTATTTTCAGATGTTATGTAACAGTAAACGTGTGCAGAGTGAAGTCACGAGGTGCTGCTGCTGCTGCTGCTGATTATCTGCTGCTGCTGATGATGATGATGATGATGATTATCTGCTGCTGCTGATTATCTGCTGCTGCTGATTATCTGCTGCTGCTGCTGATGCTGCTGATGATGATGATGATTATGATTATCTGCTGCTGCTGATTATCTGCTGCTGCTGATTATCTGCTGCTGCTGATGATGATGATGATTATCTGCTGCTGCTGCTGATTATCTGCTGCTGCTGCTGACTCAGTGACGGGGGACTTGGTGGACGCTGGATAGTTTCAGAGTTTGAATGAAGCAGCTGTTTCACCAGGACGACGTGACGACAGATGTCATCCACTTTAACATTTTAGGTAGAAGAAAAGGTTTTATTTAAAATATCTGTCAAATTACACAATAATATTAATATTTACTGAATTTGAGACATTTTTTAAAATCTTCTATTTCATTTATCGTCATGAAAATGTCCAGAAACTTACTCTGATATTGTAAATTCATTTTTTAAATGGCACCAATTCATGATATATTATAATTATTATTATTAGAAGCTGAACTGTAGTATTTGTATTTAAAAATATGAATTTTTGTTACTGTTCACTACTTTGTTTTTTAATCATAATTTTAACTTTTATCAATCAGTCACCAATTTCTTATTGATTAAGATCGATTGATTGAACCACATCAGTTTTTTTTTTAAAGCTTCAGTATCATCATGTGCATACACTGTAAAAACAGCACTGGTAGAAATAAGACAAATATTCTTAGTAAGTAAATGTTTGTCTAGAAAACGTTGAACTCTTTAAAAATAAGGAAAAACTGGACAAAATGTAAGAAATCTGTGTTTAAATTCTGTCGTATAAGAAATATTGAAATATTAAATGATATTTTTTATATTATATGATTGATTTTAGATTATATGATATACAATAATAAAATGAGTTTTATTTTGTTTGATGAAGATGAAATTTAATTAATCTGTGAGAGTGAATTTAACTTCTTTACTTAATACAAAGCAGACATCATTGTTAGGTTTTGGAAACATTTAACAGTCATTTTCTAAAAATAAATGGACAAAACAATGGAATATTACTAATTTGGCTCAAATTTAAAAAATAAATAAATAAATGAATAAGAAGAACCTGCAGGAGCAGCAGCAGGAGTGAGTGAGTGAGCAGCAGCAGCAGCAGCAGCAGCAGCAGCAGCAAGACATTGACGTTTTTGTGTTTTTACAGAAACTTTGTTAAATACATGCAATTTTTCAAGTTTGTGACCCTTTAAAATTATTTTTATTTTGTCTCAATATTAAAACAAAAAATAACAAGCTTCTTTTTTTCTGCAGTGAAAAGGTTTTAAAGCCGTTCTTACTCAAGAGTGAGCGCCGCCTCCACTGGACACACAAGGACGATAAAACTCATTACAGTGAGTTTCACACGTTCACTGCTTCAAATATCCGTTTGCACGTCTCCAAAAATAATCCAGCGTGGAACCAACCGACGAGAGGAAAGTTCCTGCTGCTTTGAGTCGAACATAAACACAGAGAACAGGTCACATTTATTCACACACACACACGCACACACACACACACCGTACACCACACATACACACACACTGTACACTCACACATACAATACACACACACCATCACACACACACACCGCACACACACACACCCATAACACACACACACACACCGTACACCACACATACACACATAACACACACACCACACACACACACACACACACACCACACATACACACACACACACACACACACACACACACACACACACACACACACACGTACACCACAAACACACACACACACACACCCGTTCGCATTCATGACTTGAGGGGACATTGCATTGACTTACATTCATTTCCTGGAGACCTACACCTAAACTTAACCACATTTAATACTGGCCTAACCCTAATCCCAATCCTAATCTCAACCTAAATTTAAAACATATCTTCACCTTAAAATGTAGTCATTTACGTTGTGGGGACTTGATTTTTGTCCCCACAAGGAAGACAAGTCCCCATAATGTGACTGTGTAAACAGGTTTAGGTCCCCACAACATTAATAATACCTGGACACACACACACACACACACACACACACACACATCTCACCCTCACACACACACACACACACAAACACAAGTCCAGATGCCAGGGAAACATTCATGTGGTCACACGTGTCTCACACTCTCATTCACCACTTCACAAACAATAGTGACATGAGGAAAAGTTGCTGACCTGGTTATTGTGTGTGTGGCTCTGCTCAGAGGGTGAGGGTGAGAGGGTGAGGAAAGGAAGTGAGGGAGAGAGAGGGCCGGGGGTGAAGTGGTCGTGTCAGCACGGCCAGTGTGTGTGTGTGCGCACGCGCGTGTGTGTGTATTTCTGTCCTCCACCTGTTAATGACATTAAAGCCGACCCGGGGGAGAAGCGGGTCGTGTCAGCACGCCCCTGCTGCTGCTTCTGTGTCTGTGATTTAAGAGAGGATTAAAAACAAGCACCGCCTCTGATTGGCCCACGCTGACACCATGTGACCACACACACACACACACCTTAAACCTTTAAATCACTTTTTCACATGTTAAATGACAGCGTGATGTTGCAGTGGAGAACACTGGTGCCTCACAGCATGTAAGGTCCAGGGTTTGATTCCCACTCCCTGTGGATGTCCTGTGTTGACAAACAGACAGACAGATAGATGTGCCTCCTTGCATTATGACAAACTGTGTGTGTGTGTGTGTGTGTGTGTGTGCTGCTCTGTGACCTCTGACCTTGTGTCACAGTGAGATGAGATTACAGCAGCACAAAAGTTTAACAGGATTCATTAACTCACACGACCTGAGGATGAAGCTCACGTTCATGTTCATATACTGTCTCTGTCTTTATCTGTTATTGTGTGAAAAGACTGTGTGTGTGTGAGACAGACAGACAGACAGACAGACAGACAGGGTTAACATTATCTGTAAATCCTCTTGTAGCTGATCATCATTGAGTGAACGAACGAAGCTGGAGCACAGACTTCAGAGCTGCAGGTAACCAGGTAAGAAAAGTGTTTACTCGAGTTTTTACTTCAGCGTTTAAACCAGATTATTGTTGTTGTTGTTGTTGTTATTGTTATTATTATTGTTATTATTCAATACATGAGAGGAATTAACAATCATTCTGAACATGTTTGTTTGTGAGTGAAAAACAGGAAAACCAAATAAAAACTGGTCATTTAATTTAACTTGGATTTATTAATCTGGAGTTAATCTGGTGTTTGATAAGAAAGATAAAGAGAAACATTGGTTTATTTAAAGTGTGGAAGTGACCACGGCCTTGACTCTGACCTTTTAAAACTACATTTATTTTTATAAATGTATTTAATCTGTTAATAATCCAGGGCTTCATGTTGATGAATGTGTTTCACAAATAAACTTTAAACTTGAACTAAATAAATATGTTTGTCAAAGTTTTACATTTTGCTATTTAAGTAAATAAATATTTACAACCATCATTAAAGAGAAATGAACGACAGTCATGTGATTAAAATTGTTAATGATCATTCAATTCAACTCAACTTTATTTGTAAAGTTCTTTTACAACTAAAATAAGTAAAAACACATAAAACCTCGTATAATAAAACAAATGTAAAATAACTTACATACAAAGTTTTACATCTATAAAAAAGTGCTGCAGGTGTCGCGCTGTTTGTCGTCCCCTCACATTCACAGTGGAACTCATGTTTTCACATCTGAGGGAAAATTAGTATTTAGATTTTTTTGGTTTGTTGAGAGTTTAAAGTTTAAAGGGATTTAAATGTAATTGTGTTTTTTTTATAAGTTTAAGAAACGCTGCTATGGATGAAATGAATATGATATTTTATTTTATTTAGCACGTGTCGAGGCTTCACTGCTGTTCTTTACGTCCTACTTTAGCCTCTGTGTAACATAAACACATATATATGATAAATAAATGTTAAATCTGTCACTGACTTTAAGAAATCTTGAAACTGTTCATTAAAACTCGGAAAAACTGAACATGTAAGAAATGTAAAATTCAGTTTATTTCTTATATAAATGATGTAAATGTGTCTTATATTTACACACACACACTGACCTGTGTCTGTATTTAATCACAAACTTAATTTGCGATCTAAACAATAATGTGGCAACAGATTTACAGCCTTTTTTAAATAATAAATCACTTTAATGA